>NW_007258461.1:16698-17350 GCF_000164805.1 Carlito syrichta | reverse complement strand
AAAAAAAAAAAAAAAAAAAAAAGAAGGGGGCGGGAGCAGGGTGGCTGAGGAGAAGCCAGGAGCAGTTGGCAGTCTGAGTGGGCAGAGTACCAGGAAGCAGCCTGGTGCTGCTAGACATGAGGCGGGCAGGCCCAGGTCTTGGAGGCCTTGGGTGGCATGCTCCGGAGGTAGAATCTTATTTCGGAAGGCTGAGGCTGGAGGTGGGAGCGCCGACACAAGCAACTCCTGTTCTTGCCTCCAAGCCACCCTCCCTAGCTCCCGCCACACAGCCCCTATCTACCCCTCACAATACAGATGGTGCCCAGACCACAGAGGGCGCTTTCCAGAGGCCCAGCACTCTCCAGAAAGTACAGAGGGGAGGGCCCAAGGAAGGTCAGACAGAGAAAGCCCAGCCCCCAGGTCCATGTGCCCTCTGCAGTAGACATGGCCTTGGTGGTCACACGGCCCTTCCAAGGGACCCCTGCATCTCTACCCGTGTCTGTCTCCGCTTCTGCCAGGGTCTCCCGCTGACCTTTGCCTCCGCTCATGGTCTGTTCTTGGATCACTCAGGTGCCAAACGGCCAGACTTCCCCCCCCAGTTTTTTGTTTGTTTGTTTGTTTTTGAGTTGGAGTCTCACTCTGTCGCCCAGACTGGAGTGCAGTGGCCGCTCCC
>NW_007258461.1:10520-16678 GCF_000164805.1 Carlito syrichta | reverse complement strand
CTCACCTCAGCCTCCCAAGGCGCGGGATTACAGGCTGAGCCACCGAGCCCGGCTTCCCCCCCAGTTTTGGTGCCACGATGCCCTTGGCTCTCTGGGAAGCCTTGGGCATCATCTCAGAAGAATGTTTACCAGTGCATAAAGTGACATCTTCAGGGTTACAAAGGCAGCTAATTATATTGAAAAGTAGTCATCAAAGGCTGGGTACAATGGCTCACACCTGTAACCCCAGTACTTTGGGAGACCAGGGTGGGAGGATTGCTTGAGGCCGGGAGTTCGAGATCGGCCTCTAGTCACAGACACCCAACTCAAAAAAAAAAAAGGAAACTAGTCATCAAACCATTAAATATTAATTGGTAACAGTCTTCATTTATTAAAAGTAAGTGACACCATTCCAGACTGAAGTCTGGAATGGCAGGGTCTGGCCTGATAGCCGCTGAGACCCCAAGTAGTGGTGAGCATAAAGGCATAAACGGTGTTTTGCAATGGCTGTGGCCTCTCTAAACTGATACGAAAATATCTGTGACTTCTCTTGCCAACCGAGTCACAGGTACCGCTAATACTGCCACATTCATAGTGGAAGGAAACGCCAAGTGTCAGTCCTAGGTCAGGGCAGAGAAAGATATGGCTATTCCCACCGCAGTTTGTGAAGCCCTGAGTTCCGTGCGCAGACCTTCGGGGTCTAAGCAGGCCAGCAGGAGGCTGTGTCTGCCTCCTGCAGAGCTCGGTGAATCCAAGCACTTTGCAAACGCCTGAAGGAACAAAGGTGTGAACTGGAAGAAGACACGCTCTTGGTTGGGACGACAGTACCTCAGTGTGGCCATACTGGTGTGAATGTGGCCATCGAGAGTTCTGACATCAGAGGAAGGGTTGGTGGCCAAGGGGGCGAGAAGGGCTAACGGGGCCTCTGCGGGTGGTCAGGTGCAGGGCCATGGGCTGCTGCGGCTACTTCTGGCTTCCTTTTCGGTGACAGCCGTGTGGAGGTTGAGGACAGAGCCCCACGAGTGCCAAGTTCCCAGCTTCAAGCTTCTGTGACTGGGTCGGCAAGAAACCCAGTGGCCGAGTGCGGAGCTCGGAGCTCCAGAAGGGAAGCAACCAGGGTTGAGAGGAAAGAGAGAAAGGGGGTGAGAGTGGGAAATGGAGGAGAAGCTAGGCCGCTGGGGCAGTGGAAGGCGAGGTGGGAGAAGAGGCAGAACGGCAAGCAGGTGCTAGGGGAGCAAGCTGCCCAGAAGGCGCACTGGCCCGCAGCCTGAAGACACTATCGGGAGACTCAGGTCTTGCAGCTACTTGCAGGGCCAGTCTTGATGTTGGAGGCCGTTGCCTGTTCCAGGAAGCAAGCGGTGATACTGGAGGCTGTCTCTCCTTTGTTCCAGCTCAAAGCCCTGTCTGCTCTCCCCCATAGGGATCACGGGCCTCTGGTCCCTGGCCATCATTTCCTGGGAGAGGTGGATAGTGGTCTGCAAGCCCTTTGGCAATGTGAGATTTGATGCCAAGCTGGCCATCGCGGGCATTGCCTTCTCCTGGATCTGGGCTGCTGTGTGGACGGCTCCCCCCATCTTCGGCTGGAGCAGGTAAGGGTTCAAGGGTGCCAGTGAGGTGGCTGGCACAGGACTGAACGGGCAGGGTCAGATTCTGTGACCTCAGGGCAAATCATTTCTGTCTCTGGGCCCCTTCGAAAAGGCAATGTCTATGGATGTAGGAATCTGGCTGCAACACAGAGATGGGCCTCATGGTCCCTAAGCCTCTGGAAACACCTGTTGGGCCCCACAGCTCCCAAGCCTCTGGAAACATCTGTTTCTCCCAAGAATGAGCAACTTGCAGGGTACACAGAGGAATGCCAGTGAGCTGGACCACCAGCACAGCTATATGCCAACACAGGGCATGTTTGCATTCAAGGCCTCTTTCTCACACATTCTGCTCCCCAACCCCGGCCCCTTCAGAGGCTGCTTGGGTTGTAGTGACACCTGGGCCTGTCATCTGTGGCCCGGCCAGGCCAATTCTTTGAAGAAGATGAGAATTTCTGAGTAAGTGGCTCAGATGTTTGAGAGGGACCGGACAGGACAGCATTTTGCTGCTTTATGCTACAAGCTTGTGAATAAGTTCTTGTGGTGAAGGAGAATGAATGCTCTTTCTTAAGGAAGCTTCCACAATTCTGGGAAACAAACCATGTGAAAGCCTGTCTCCAGTTCCTGCCCTCTCACACCACTATGCCCTAAACATGCCCTGGTGGAGGCTCTCCCGTGGGCTACCTTGTTTTGGGGAGGTTTTTTATTTTCATTTTTTGAGTTGGAGTCTCATTGTGTCACCCAGGCTGGAGTGCAGTGGCATGCTCACGGCCATCACAGCCTCGACCTGCTGGACTTAGATCCTTCCACCTCAGCCTTCCAAGTAGCTGGAACTACAGGCGCATACTACCACGCCCGGCTTATTATCATCATTTTTGAGATTTATTGTAGAGATGAGGTCTCGCCAAGTTGCCCAGGCCGGTCTCGAATCCCTGGGCTCAGGCAATCCTCTTGCCTCAGCCTCCCAAAGTGCTGGGATTACAGACTGAGCCCCTGCGCCCAGTCAGGTCACCCTGTTTAATCCTCAGGGCCACCCAGTAAGCAAGTCCCTTTATTACAGTCCTGGCCTAGTTGTCCTCAGAAAAAAACATTCAGGTATTCACAGGTCTTCTTAGAAGGTCACAGCAAGAGGGAACCTCACCCTCCCTTTGTAAAAAGGGGACGTGACTGGGATGATGAAAATGTTCTGGAACCACACAGTGGTGATGGGCACACGTTGTAGATGTACCAAGTGTCATGATGGTAGATTTCCTGCTATGTGTATTTTACCGTGATTTAAAAGAAGAGGGGGAGTAACACCTACAAACGCACAAGGATTTCCCAAAACCCCACCCCAGGGTTTCTTCCAAGGTGATGAAAATGTTCTGGAAGTAGACAGGGGTGGCGGTCGCACAACATTGGGAATGGACTAAATGCCACAGAACTGGTCATTTCAAAATGGTTCACCTCATGCAATGTGAGTTTTGCTTCCATCCACAGAGTCCCCATGCTAGTCGGCGGCAGGCCCGGGCTGGGGGCGCCGGGTTGCCGACCTGCTTCAGGACCGGTTGCGGCCTCTCTCCCCAGGTACTGGCCCCACGGCCTGAAGACTTCGTGCGGCCCTGACGTGTTCAGCGGCAGCTCGTACCCTGGGGTGCAGTCGTACATGATCGTGCTCATGATCACCTGCTGCATCATCCCACTCAGCATCATCGTGCTCTGCTACCTGCAAGTGTGGCTGGCCATCCGCGCGGTGAGCCCAGGTGCCCCGGCACAGGCCTGGCAGGGAGGATGTCTAGGCTGGGACAGCGGAGCGCTGGTGTGCTCTCCTGCCAAGCTGCTCTGCCCGAGATTAGTCCTCTGAGACTCCGCCGCCATTTTTTAACGCCTAAGGCAAGAGGAGCCTATGCCTGTAAGAAAAGATGAAGATCCAGCATGGATCAGGCAGTTCCTTTGGGTGGCCCGCTGGGGTTCTTGCTTCGGGCTCCCTCGTCTTCACCCCTGTGGGATGGGAAGAGGCTGCCCCGGCCCTCCGAGAGAAGCCCGCTAAGGGAAAAGAGTGGTGCCTTTTCCCTAATTCAGGATGATTCTTCTGGGTGGAAAGGCCTTCCTCTCCCACAGAGCAGAGCGGGGCCGTCAGATCAGCAGATGCAACCTGCAAACTAAGGGGTGTTTTGACAAGGCTGCCACCGAGCACCCGTCTCTCTTTTTTTTGAGTCAGAGTCTCACTCTGTCACCCGGGCTGGAGTGCAGTGGCACACTCACGGCCACCCCAGCGTCGGCCTGTTGGGCTCCGGCGATCCTTCTGCCTCAGTCTTCCAAGGAGCCAGAACTACAGGCGCGCGCCACCACGCCCGGCTAATTTTTGATTTATTGTAGAGACGAGGTCTCCCCTGTTTGCCCGGGTGGGTCTCGAACCCGCGGGCTCAGGCAATCCACTCGCCTCGGCCTCCCAAAGTGCTGGGATGACAGGCTGAGCCACAGACCCTGGCCATCCCTGTCCCTTTCACAGGGCTGTTGGGCAGACCAAGAAGTGGACTTGAGCGATTCGAGTGTGCCATCTGCTCCCAGACCCACTCTCCACACTCGCCCCCCCGCCCTGGGAAGCTGACCCGCCCCCCCCCATGGGCTGGGCTGCCACTAAGGAGCCCTAGAGGAAGTCAGAGCAAGGGAGGAGGGGAAGGTTGGGTCCTGGCGTGCTGAGAGCTCTGCACTCCCTTGTGCAGATGAGCTGTCTCTTGTCAGTCAACTCCCTCCAATTAGCCAGACCCCGAAGTGCCGTCTGTTAATTGCCGGGACCCTGCCTGGCACAGGCAGTGGAAGACCCCTCAGCTGGTGCCTTCCAGTGGGAAGTTGCTTGCACCCACAACTGGGTCCGCATGTACTCCCCAGCTCTTTCCAGAGGCGTCCTCAAGCTGGTGACTAGTTCCCTTCACCTCGCTGTCTCGGGCTGCAGCCTCTAGCAGGCCTCCAGCTGTGGCCTTGCGGGCATATTAATGGCGGGCTGATGGAATCGTGGCCCTCCTGGATTCCAGTCTCACAGTCCCTCCTCATCCCCACCCCTCTGCCTGGCATCAGTCTCCCGCCCCTGGCAGGTGGTGGTTGACCTCTGTGGCTCCCCGCAGGGCCTCTGCCTGATGGCCCCGCAGCTCCTTTCTCCAGACACGAAGGAGTCAACCTGCCACAGGGCCTGCAGGTGCCTCACGATGAGTGCAGGGGCAGGAGGCATCCGCAGCCCAGCTGGTCCTGGTCTCGAAAGCCCGAGGCACCTGTGCTCATGGCTCGGGCATTGCCACTGGGCACCCTGCCAGCTGTCAGCTTCACTAAAGGAATGCCCACTGCTTCTGCTTCCCCCATTTTCCGTCTTGGCCCTTCTATCCCTCGCTCTTCTCCGGTGATCGGCTGAGGCCTCCATGCTGACACCTGAGCACAGGAGAGGACACTGTGTTAACGGGTCAGGGGAGGCTAAGAGGAACAGCTTTCCACTCCAAACTCCTGCCAGGCTGAAGCCAAAGAGCTTGGGTGGCTCCGCTCTGAGGGCTGTCCGCGATCAGGCCCAGCTGCTCGCTATGTCAAGGCCGAGAACAACCCCGAGGCCAGTCCGAGCAACAGCCCAAGCAGCAGCATCACGGAGGCTGCAAAGACAGAGCCCGGGGCCACCCCGCTCTCTCCCCCGTCTCCCTCAGGTGGCCAAGCAGCAGAAAGAGTCCGAGTCTACCCAGAAGGCCGAGAAGGAGGTGACGCGCATGGTGGTGGTGATGGTCTTTGCGTACTGCCTCTGCTGGGGACCCTACACCTTCTTTGCATGCTTTGCTGCTGCCCACCCTGGCTACGCCTTCCACCCTCTGGTGGCTGCCCTGCCAGCCTACTTCGCCAAAAGTGCCACTATCTACAACCCCATTATCTATGTCTTTATGAATCGGCAGGTAAGCAATGCCATCAGCAGACCCAACTCAAAATACTGTGTGCCCTGAAAGAACCCTGTGGTGGCCCCATCTGGAACATTTGGGGGAGACTGAAAATGACCCTCCAGGAAAATGACCAGGAAGAGCCTCAGCATGTGACCCAGCCCCAGCCAGACCTCCATCTGGCCACTAGCAGAGGGCTTAGGTACACCGTGTGGAATCCTCGCAGTCTCAGCCTGAGGGTGGCATTTCCCAAAGTGTCTGTGTGCTGTGGGTGCTGTGTGTGCTTCCCTGCTGGTGGCCCTAGAACATTCTTCCTGGCAACTTTTCCGTAGTAAGTGAAACCAGTCCTGCAATTGAGTTCCAAGAACTCTGTTGTGGCAACTGACGCCCACAAGAGCTCTTGAGTTTCCGGAGAGGTCTTCAAGAGCTCTGGGAGTTGTCGAGCACATCTACCCCAGCTATGCCCCTCTTGCTTTAACCAACTTAATTCTTCTCTCAGCCTTCACGTCTTCATTTTCAAACCACAATTTCTTAAATTTGTCTCCCTGTAAGAACAAAAACAGGCAGGGTGCAGTGGCTCACGCCTCTAATCCCAGGACTTTTTGAGGCCAAGGCACGAGGATCACTTGAGGCCAAGAGTTCAAGGCCAGCTGGGCTCGGTGGCTCAGCCTGTAATCCTGTGCCTTGGGAGGCCGAGGTGAGTGGATTG
>NW_007258461.1:0-10500 GCF_000164805.1 Carlito syrichta | reverse complement strand
CGTGGTAGCGCGCGCCTGAAGTTCCAGCTACTCGGAAGGCTGAGGCGGAAGGATCGCCGGAGCCCAGCAGGTCGAGGCTGCGGTGGCCGGGAGTGGCCACTGCACTCCAGTCTGGGCGCCAGAGTGAGACTTCAACTCAAAAAAAAAAAGAGTTCAAGGCCATCCCAGGCAACAAAGCAAGACCCTGTCTCTGCAAAAAAAAAAAAAAAAAAAAAAAAAAATCCGGGTATGGTGGCATATGCCTATAGTCCCAGTTACTTGGGAGGCTGAGGTGGGAGAATCACTGGATCCCAGGAGTTTGAGGCTGCAGTGAGCTGTGATCATGCCACTGCACTCCAGCTTGGGTGACAGAGCCAGACCTCGTTTCCAAAAATAGTATTTTTAAAAAGAACAAAAACAGGCCCTTCCTGGCTGTGCTGAGCCACAGTTAAAGAGCTTTCATGAGTTCATGGGTTCGTTCCGGGGGAACGTACAGTGGTCTTGCCCAAAGACTGCCATCATTAGCTGGCAAATCGGCCTCAGCAGCAAGCCGCGCCTGACTGACTCCCAGATGCCTCCAACAGGTTACCAGGCCCTGGCGAGCTTCGTCATCTTCCGAGTGCAATTTGCCTTACTCTCCCTTAGTCCATCTTATATACTTCATTAAAACAGCTGCGATGGGACTTGATGTTGATGGGAAAGGACCGCAGGGAACTTCCGTTTGACTAGGCCCAATCTATCCCTTCCAATTGGCTCTTCTTTGCTCCTCTATCCTACAGCCACTCGATGGCTCCATCTTCTTTGGCTTGGCCTTGACCCGCACAAGCCGGGTCCACAGTCTGCAGAGTTCACTAAGCACACATTCTTCCTGGCAACTTTTCCGTAGTAAGTGGAACCAGTTCTGCAACTGAGTCCCAGGAATTTTGTTGTGGCAACTGATGCGCAGAGAGTGCAGCTCTCTCTCGGACCCGTTTTCTGGCTTTCATGGGGACCTCGTCTTAGGTTTTTGGAATGCTAAGCTATCTTGCCAAGGACTGTCTTTAATCGATTCTTTCCATTCTCCCTTCCAGAACTCCCCTCCTAGACAGATGTCTGCATTTGTAGACCTTTTCAAGCTCTTGAACTTTGTTTTCACCTTTTTCATATCCCACTGTATTCTGAGAGAATTTTCGGGAAGGCAGTTACATGAGGACAGGGAATTTTGCTCGGAAGACACAGTCTGGCACTTAGTGGGTGCTCAACAAGTACATGTGAATGGAATTCCTCAGCCACATCTGCCGGCTCTTCAGGGGAGACAACTGTAGAGTTCAGCCCATTTCTTATGTTCTTAATGTCAACAATTATGGTTTTTGTTTTTGAGAGTTTTGATAGAGGGAGCTGGAAGTAGTCGAGAGCAGGCCTGAAATATTTAGGAAAAGCCTTTGGTCTGGGTCCTCAATGCATTGCAGTTAGTTCAGTGATGATACGAGATCTAATCTGAGAAATCCACATGGCCCAGATCTCTTTAGGGGTGAACCAGCAAAGAGCAGACCCCTCCTTGTACCCTAAGTCTCCCTTGGCTGAAGAGACAACGTAGGTGGCTAGATTGGTGCTACCTGGGCCTCACCTTGCCCCAAGTGGATGGGCTGCAGACAAGATGAAAGATGAGTCTTCCCGCTTTTCACGATCATACCTCTGAGCCTGTTGCCAGACAGCCTGGAGACAGGCCATGGCCCATTGCTGGCACTGGGTTTGGTCACTGGAGGAGTGTCCTGGGGCTGTCGTCACAAATGACCACAAACTTTGTGGCTTAGAACCACAGAAATGGATTATCTCACAGCTCTGGAAACCAGAAATCTGAAATCAATGTGTTGGCAAATCAAAGTGTTCCCTGTGGAGCTGAGGGAGAATCAGCCCCAGGCCTCTCTCCAGCTTCTGATGTGTGCTGCCAATCTTCAGCATTCCTTGACTGGAAGATGTGCTACTCCAGTCTCTGTCTTCGTCTTTACATGGCCTTCCTCCCTCTGTGTCTGTGTCTGTGTCTGTGTCCAAACTGTCCTATCGTTAGAACACCTATCATTGGACCGGGGCCCACCCTACACACATGACCTTACCTTAACTTGAACAGAGCTTTCGGGGGGACAGAATCAACTCACTATAGTCACCATCAACTGCTACATAAGATGACTTAGATGGCCATCCCCACGTGCAAGAAACACCCTGAGCTTCCTTCCATCCCCCACCAGGATGTGGAATGGAAGAAGGGAAAGTGTTCAGTCATCAAGGAGACACTTAGCGAATGCCCAAGCCTTAACCCTAGCGAGGCCGCCGCCCTCCCTGTTCTGCCGAATAACACTTTCTGTCCTTCCAGTTTCGAAACTGCATCTTGCAGCTTTTTGGGAAGAAGGTTGATGATGGCTCTGAAGTCTCCAGCGCCTCCAAAACAGAGGTCTCATCTGTCTCCTCGGTGTCACCTGCATGAGGTCTGCCTCCCACCCGTCCCACCCACTGGGGCTTTGGCCACCTCTTCCCCCCCACCCCCATTCTTCTCCATCCCTGTGAAATAAATGCAATTTCTCTTTGCCAAAACCAACTAAGTCGCAGAGGCTTTTACTGCAGTCTGGGACCACTTGAGCTTCTGAGTGTCCAGGCACTGGGGCCCGAGAGGGCACACGGGGGCTAAGGAGGAGAGCAGTGCTTCATGGACTTTAATCTTCCCCAAGCCTCTTGACTACAGACGGCACGAAAGGATCACGGAAAGATGGAAGCGCGAGGCGGGTGGTGTTTGCGTCCATCTCATTGGGGTGGCGCTTATGGTGTCAGAAAGTGAGAGCTGCGAAGTGGCTGTCTGGGGAGGACTTGCTGGATGACCTCGACACCCAGAAAGAGGGAGGGCCCTAGTCGGTGGCCCTCCTGGCCCTCAGGGTCCCTCTGATGGTGACCCGGAGTCCCTGGAGCACAGTCTCCACCTGGAGGGGACCCACGCCTGCCAGTCCACGGTGGGGATGGTGTGCCACTTCTGCCAGGCCAGGGCCCCGAGCCCAATCAGCATCAGTGTGATGCACGTGCGCAGACGTGAGCTGACCAGTGGCAAGGGGCAGGTGCACACAGTGGAGACAAAGGCCAGGAGGATGGCGGCCAGTGAGAAAAGCAGGCTCGTGAATCTGAACAAAAACTCCTGGGGACAGCTTCCGAGGTACTCCATCGTCTCCACTTGGGTGGCTTGCTGGAGAGTTTCTAGCTTGGCTGTTCGGCTCTTGAAAGACTCCAGGACCTCCTGCATGAGACAAACACACACACACACACACACACACACACACACACACACACACACACACTTGCCAGAAGTCAGAACAGACAGAGCAGCTTTCCAGGACAGTGACGGTCTCGTGGAACTCAGCCACGCCCCCTCATCCATTGTCTCCTGACACTGAGGACCTGGGGTCAGAGCTGTGGGTGTGGAAGAGTGAGGGGAGGGAAGCCACGGCTGAAGGAGGGCTTCTCAGGGGGCTCGCCTATGCCAGTGACAACGGCAGAAGTCGGAGGGGGGAGCTGGGGCCCAGCCACCACGTGGACAAGCCCGCCAAAACTGCGAGGCAGCTAAGCCGATGGGGACGGTGGAGCGGGAATTGTCAAGCAGACTCGTGAGTCACCATCGAACCCTCCAGAAGGGCGCGGCTCGAAGATCTGGGTCTCGCTTTGGTTTGGGAGCAGCAGAGCGGATTCGCTCATCCCTGTGTCCTTCTTACGGGCCTTTCTCGAAAGGCTCCTCCACGAGGTCCTCACCCATATCGCCTTGGTTCTCTCATAGGACAGATAGGCCATTTTCTCCTCAGCATAGGCCAGATTCTGTTTGAGGTGATAAATCTCGTCCATGTGCCCCTGCAGGTGGTCAGTCAGCCGTTCTTCCATCAGGGCTTGCCTTGGGAGCAAAAGAGAAAGCAATATTCCCTCAGGACCTCACCCAGCGCTCACGCCGACCGCGCGTGGTCCTGCACCCGGACTAGACTTGGCTTCCGATTCTGCCTTCCCCTCTCCCCCCAGGCTCTAGTCAAAGCCTGCCTCCTCCTGCAGGTCTGCCTGGGAACAGCCGAACACACATCAGTCACGTGCACACCAGTATTCATGCGTATTTTATATCTAGTTACTGTTTTGTAACACATTTTCAAAAAACAGTCATAGACCAGAAGTTGCAGAAACGACAATCTGAACTATCTGTGTATGTTATTAAATTCCACAAATATAAGTCGGGCTCGGTGGCTCAGCCTGTAATCCCACACCTTTGAGAGGCTGAGGTGAGTGGACTGCCTGAGCCGGCGGGTTCGAGACCCTCCTGGGCAGGTGCGACTTCATCTCTACAATAAATCAAAAAATCAGCCGGGCGTGGTAGCACACGCCTGTAATTCAGGCTACTCGGAAGGCTGAGGCGGAAGGATCGCCAGAGCCCAGCGGGTCGAGGCTGCGGTGGCCGGGAGCGGCCACTGCACTCCAGTCTGGGCGACAGAGTGGGACTCCAACTCAAACAAACAAAACAAAACAAAACAAAACAAAACAAAAATTCCACAAATATCTCAGGACCCATGTTTCCCACACAGTAGTTATTGGACACGGTGGCTCTCGCCTGTAATCCCAGCACTTTGTGAGGCAGAGACGAGAGGATTGCCTGAGCTCAGGGGTTCAAGACCAGCCTAGGCAAATGGTGAGACCTCATCTGTACAATAAATCGAAAACTTAGCCGGGCGTGGTGGTGCATGCCTGTAGTTCCAGCTACTTGGAAGGCTGAGGCGGAAGGATTGCCTGAGCCCAGCAGGTCGAGGCTGTGGTGGCCAAGAGCTTGCCACTGCACTCCGGCCTGGGCGACAGAGTAAGACTCCGACTAAAAGAAAAATAAATAAATTAATTAAAAAATAAAAACAAGCCGGGCTCGGTGGCTCAGCCTGTAATCCTGCACCTTTGGGAGGCTGAGGTGAGTGGATTGCCCGAGCCTGCGGGTTCGAGACCCGCCTGGGCAGCGAGACCTCATCTCTACAAGAAATCAAAAAAAAATCAGCCGAGCGTGGTAGCGCATGCCTGTAGTTCCAGCTACTCGGAAGGCTGAGGCGGAAGG
Source organism: Carlito syrichta (assembly GCF_000164805.1). NCBI lineage: Eukaryota > Metazoa > Chordata > Mammalia > Primates > Tarsiidae > Carlito > Carlito syrichta. Next base: position 5,435 of record NW_007258461.1, on the reverse strand, counting down.
ATTGCCGGAGCCCAGCAGGTCGAGGCTGCGGTGGCCGGGAGCGGCCACTGCACTCCAGTCTGGGCGACAGAGTGAGACTCCAACTCAAAAAACAAAACAAAACAAAAAACCATATTGATTCTAGGGTTTGAGCAGTCATAAAAGACCACATATTGTATAATTCCATTTCTATGACATCTCCAGAATAGGTAAATCTGTAGAGACAGAAAGCAGATTAGTGGTTGCCAGGGGTGGGGGTGGGGAGCAGGGAATGACTGCTAATGAGTACAGAGTTTCTTTTGGGGTGATGAAAATATTGCAGAAGTAGACGGTGCTGATGGTTGAAGAACTCTGTGAACATATGAAACATCACTGATCTGTGCACTTTAAGTGGAGGGATTTTATGAGATGTGAATTACATCTCAATAAAGCTGTGATTTAAACAAAAACAAACCGACCGGATTGCGGGAATAGTTGCACAACTCAGTAAACCTACTAAAAACCATTGAGATGTAGTTAAAATGGTGCATTTTGGGACATGTAAATTCTATCTCAATAGAGGCGTTAAAAAACCTCAAGTAGGCTGGGTGCACCATGAGCAGGCTGGGAGCAGGGGCCCATGCCTGTAGTCCCAGCTATTTGGGAGGCTGAGGCAGGAGGATAGCTGGATCCCAGAAGTTCGAGGCTGCAATGAGCTATAATAACGCTACTGCACTCCAGCCTGGGTAATGAGCAACACCCTGTTTTTAAAAAAGAACAAAAACAAAAACTCTCAAGCAAAACATCGCTGCCTGTTGAGTATGTAAATAGTATAAGCAGTAAAAGTATACACACATGAATGGAAAAGATCAGCACCTGAGTGGGAGCAGTGAGAAGAGAGCGTCAACTGACTCTTTTAAAGTTGTATTTGCGCCGGGCTCGGTGGCTCAGCCTGTAATCCCGTGCCTTGGGAGGCTGAGATGAGTGGATTGCCTGAGCCCGCGGGTTCGAGACCCGCCTGGGCAGCGAGACCTCATCTCTACAATAAATCAAAAAATCAGCCGGGCGTGGTAGCGCATGCCTGCAATTCCGGCTACTTGGAAGGCTGAGGCGGAAGGATCGCCGGAGCCCACCAGGTTGAGGCTGCGGTGGCCGGGAGCGGCCACTGCACTCCAGTTTGGGCGACAGAGTGGGACTCCAACTCAAAAAAAAAAAAAAAAAAAAAAAAAAAAAAAAAAAAAAAATAAAGTTGTATTTGCTAAAAAATAAGACTTGAAGCAAATATGGCAAATGTTAAGATTTGAGAAAGTAGGAGCTGTTCATTATGCTACTCTCCACATTTTCCCTGGGCTTAAAGTATTACATAATTTTAAAACATTTTCCAAACTCCTCTTACTAGAATTCCCAATGAAAAACTTTTTGAAGTTCCTTACTTAGGCATCACAAAGAGCAGGCCAGAAGGACAGAGGCCAAGGGCCCAGGGAGGGGGCTCTGGCCCAACACTTAGGGAGAAGGGGACAGCCCTGGAAAGTGAGACAGGCCAAAGCACAGCAGAGCTGCAGCCTTTGAGGGCCGGGAGGATGGCTGCAGGTCTGGCGTGCACAAGGCATAAATAGTGGTGCTTGTGCGATGGCAGGAAGACAAGTGAGGGCTTCTATCGGGTCCTGATCCAAGGACTTGACGGACCCCAGGCACTGAATAAGCTGTTAGCGCACTCGTTGAAAGTCAATTTGTCAAAAACCAGCTCCTAACAGCATTTCCCTTTGTCTCTGCCCCAGGTCCCTGTTGAGAAGTTTCCGCTGGCAGCACGGACTGGGCTGCTGCTCACAGAGGAGGGAAGATGGTCAGCAGAATGCCCACCCCGAAGAGATTCCTCAGTACTGTTTCCACGTACACGAAAGATCTAGCCGCCAGAACATTCACAATATTAAGGACGCTCAAGTATATAGCCACGAATACACTCTGCATGAATAGAATCAACAAATAGGCTCTTCATCAGTATACTGACAAGAATATATGAATGTGTTCTTGAATGCATTTTTGAATAGATGATTGAATAAGATGTTAATAAATGTATTTTCCTAAGGATGTTCTCTCGGTCTCACCTCCTCTCTGTCCTCATCTCCTGGGCGTCTGGCAGCAGCACCCGGGTCGAGACATGGCTGACTCTCCTTCCCATCTCTTCCTCGGGCAGGGACTCTCTCCCTCCAACTCCTACAGCCACATAGGCAAACGCACCGTGTGTATTTCTGAAGATACGATGATGACCAGTCACCCGAAACACTCCCCAGCACTGCACAGCTGTTAAGACTGCCCTCTGCAATACCAATTATTCTAAACCATATCATTCTTTCCCCCAAAAGAGTGGCTTCTTGGTCCCTTCCAAGAATTAGCTTTTGGCAAATTGAGGCAGAAGCTGGCGGCCTGCAACTCGGAGGAGAGGTCGGGGCTGGAGAAGCGGAGACAGGAGGGACTGAGCAGACAGGCAGGGTAGTAGACTGACGCGGCAGGAGGGGCGAGCGCACTCCGCGCACATGCACAAGGCCGGCACCGGGGAGCAGGGCGCGAGCCAGTGAAGGAAATCACCAGACTTGGGCACCTGGGAGCCAAAGTTAGCACGTGTTTGAAGAAGGCAGACTGGTAGATGCCACTGAATATAACTGGGCAATCCAATAAGGGAAGGAAGCCCGAGTGTCGACTGACTATCCAGAAGGAAGCCATTCAGGATCTTGGAGCGAGTGATTCCAGAGGAGTGGCATAGGGCAGAGGCCAGACAGCGGGGGGCTGGGGAAGGGGCAGGGGACTGGGGGGGAGTGGCTGATGGAGACAACTCTTCAGAAGCCTCCCTAGGAAGGGGGGCTATTTATTCACTGAAAGAAGAATCCAATAAAACATGTAGAATGGCAAACACGAAAGAAAGGCTGGCCTCCTAAAGGCCCAAAGGAGACTGGCAAAGACCGAAAGCACAGTACAGGCAGAGGTTGGAAGTTGCCACTGCAGCCAAGGAAAGTGAGAAGTCTTCTAGGAGGTGGAGGTGGAGGTGCCGGGCAGTGAGACGCTGCTGGCCCTACTTTCTCTATGAAGTCAGAGCGAACGCAGGAAAGGGCCGTGGGGTCTGAGGAGAGCATGAGACCTAGAAGAAACTAGTGGGTTGCAGGAAAGAAGTTCAGAGGTTCAAGTCTCCCTAAGCTTAAGTCTCCTCTCTGGCACTTGCTTGGACAAGTCATTTAACCTGTTTGTGCTTCAGAGAGATTGAGAAGAAGAAGCCCATCAACCCATTTGGTTTGTTTCAGGTATGAACTGAGCTGGTGCATTCAAAACCCTGGCATGCCACTTGACAAGCAGAAATAATAGCTGCTGTTGTTGTTGTTTAATGGCAGGGTCAAAGATCTGAGCGTGTGAATGAAGGACAGACAAGAGATGCGGCTGGCGTAGAGGAAAGTGACCTTGACGATGGCTGTGGTGCAACCAGGGAGCAGGCAACTGGAACGGAGTGGTGGCCAAGGCCATTTGGCCTGAGAAGCCAAGGCGCTGGGTGGAGTACTTGCCCCTTCAGGGCCACCTGGCTCTGGACAGTATCTCTCAGCCAGATCACACCATCTCCACTTACCTCATAAAGATGTTCCACATCGCCTGGTGGTAGCAGAGAAGTTCAGTCATCCAGAATCCGGAGTCCTCAAATGCCTCTAATGACCATCTCGGATGGCTCGATCGCCAGGCAGAACCCCGGGGACTGAAACGTCTTGTGTCAGTCGGAAGTCAGATCGGCAGCAGAACTTGCTGACTGTTGTGGGGGTGAAGAAAAGGAGGGTGGGAGAATGACTCCCAGGTTTTTGGCATGGGCAACTGATGTCATTTACTGAGATGACAGAGAATGGAACGCAGGCAAGACCAGTGAGCAAGTTAGTGAAGTTCACCTTGAACCTGGGACAGGCTGAGTTCCAGATGCCTGTGAGATCCTAGTGGAAATGGACAGATATCTGGGCTGCAAGGCACAACGTTAGGGACTGATATGTAGATGGCAACTGATATCGTGAGTGATTCTCCAGGAAGTATAAAGTGGGAAAAAGGCTGACCGAGGCGCTCCCACATTTAAAGGTCAGACAAAGAAGGAGAAACCGGAGAAAGTGTCACAGAAGCTAAGGAAGAACATCTTCTTTAAAAGGAGTGATCCTTGGAAGGCCAAGGTGGAAGGATCACCTGAGCCCAGCAGGTCGAGGCTGAAGTGGCTGTGAGCATGCCACTGCACACCAACCTGGGTGACAGAGGGAGACTCCAATTAAAAAAATAATAATCAACAAAAATTAAAAGGAGTGCTCAAATGTGGGAAGAGCTCCTGGAAGGTTAAGTAAGAAATTACTAAAAAGTGTCCAGAGAGTGGGGAGTGGGTGGGGAGGGGCAGGAGGGAGCAGACAGTGGTGGCTGGAGGTGGCTGGAGGGTCCAGGGACGGTTTTCTTGTTTCTGTTAAGATGGGGGACAAGGATTTCAGCAGAAAACTAGAAACTCTAAAAAGAACCAAATGGAGAACGGAAAAATACATCAACTTCAACTCAGAAGTCAACAGGCTGGGCGCAGTGACTCAAACTTGTCATCCCAGCACTTTGGGAGGCCAAGGTGAGAGGACTGCCTGAGCCCAGGGGTTCAAGACCAGCCTGGGCAACTTGATGAGACCTCGTCTCTACAATAATAAAGTTAGCCGAGCATGGTAGCGCGTGTCTGTAGTCCCAGCTACTTGGAAGGCTAAGGCAGAAGGATCACCTGAGCCCAGCAGGTCGACACTGGGGTGGCCGTGAGTATGCCACTGCACTCTAGCCTAGGCGACAGAGTGAGACTCGAACTCAAAAAAAAAAAAAAGTCAATAGGTGGGTTTAAAAGCAGATTAGATCCAGGCCAACAGAGCTTTAGTGACCTGGAAGATAGTTCAGAAGAAAGTATTCAGAATGTAGCACAGAGAGACAAGGGCTGGACACAGACAGAAACCGAGGAGAGGTAGGGATATAGTAAAAAGGTCTAATGTCCATGTAATCAGAGTCTTAGATGGGGGGAAATGAGAGAATAGGAAAAATCAGCACTTGAAAAGATAATGACTGAGAATTTCCAAAATTATTAAAAGACATCAGGTCACAAACCCAAGTAGCAACGCCAACCCCGAGCAGGGTGAATGCAAAGAAAATCACACCAAGCATCATCATAGCAAAACCACTAAACACCAAAGAGAAAGAGAGGATTTTAAAAGAAGCCAGAGAAAACTCAGACTGATTATGTTCCAGGAGCAACGACTGGCAGCTGCCTTTTCCACGGAAACAATGGAAGTTAGAAAGAAACAATTTTTTCAAAATGCTTATGCTTTTTTTTTTTTCAGTTGGAGTCTCACTCTGTCGCCCAGACTGGAGTGCAGTGGCCGCTCCCGGCCACCGCAGCCTCGACCTGCTGGGCTCCGGCGATCCTTCCGCCTCAGCCTTCCAAGTAGCTGGAA
>NW_007258460.1:1277396-1308670 GCF_000164805.1 Carlito syrichta | reverse complement strand
ACATTGGTGTGATTGAGTTGACCAGCTGAAGATAATTGAGGCTCATGGCAGGCATGGCTGCAAACTCTTTTTAAGGTACTAGGGTGTTCCTTGGTTTTGAATGGCACTCAATAAGCTCCATTTCTGCCTTTGTCTTGAGGAAAAGTTGTTGCTTAATCACATATCCCAGCAGGAAGACAATTTTGCATCTTGATCTAGCTGTAATGTTAAAAATACATACAGTTTTAGCATTTTTTCTTTTTTTAAAGTTTCTTAGAGTTTATATGTGTAAAAAATTCCTTACTTCAACTCAAGTCTAAACTTTTCTTATGTCTTATAATTTTATACAACTTTTATCATGTGTGACTTTGAATATCTTACAACATGATGGCTCATAATCATGCAACCTTCTTGGTGAATGTAATCTAACCATATGATTAGATATTCACTACTAAAGAAAAAAGGAAATATGAGAAATATTATTTGGTAGTAGAGACACAAATTTTGTATTTGTCATTTTAGCAGAACTAGCCCAATGCTAAGACTATAGTATTCTATGTACTGGTGTTGAGTTGAAGAAATACAAAGTCAATAATTGTTGATTGATATGGTAGCAGTATCTCATGTTATGGTGTCTAGTTTTTTCTTTGACAGTCATGGGTAAGAACAACTGCAAATAAAATAAAACACACTTTTGGTCAAGGGAAACTCACATCTACTATTGCCCACTTCATTCCAGCCCTAAAGGCTGCTTTTGGGATTTAACAGATTCTAGGACACTGTATTGGGCTACAATCCCACTAGTGGAGCTTTCAAAGAAAGTGAAGTTTGTGTGGTCTCTTGAGGTGGACTTGTGGACACAAACTTCCAATAATTAGGAGAAGACAGCTTTTCACTTGCTGTTTCTCTGAAAGAAAACCCAAACATCTGGATTTTTCTCTTTGTTGCCTAATTCTGAATGATCTGTTTCCCCAGATAACTAATTAAAATAATCTTTATGACTTGAGAAAGACCTGGGTCCAGTTTACTGAGAAAACTGTTGAATAGCCTGGCTTATTAAGTCTTAGCACCTAGGCCCCAACAAATATCAAATATTCTTTGTGTTATTCTCCGGTCAAGCATTTTTCTCAGAGATCTTACACAAGGAAAGTGGGCTTTTAAAAGAAGTTTCAGGTGTTCCTTTGTTCATGACCTTCTTGTAACATAATCTCTCGCTTACTTTTACCTAACTATTATAAATATTATGGCTTGACTTTTTTGCTATGAATTTTCTAGTAAAAAGCAACTGCCTCCCACTAAACATAATTTACTAGACAAAATCGTTTAGAGCAGAATCTTAACAGCTATCTGTGTTAGACACAGGTGACTTCTATTGACTCTGTAACTGGCTCTTTAAACTTGGGCAGCATATTCAAAATCTCTGTTAGGGTTGCAACCCTTTTCAATAATGCATAATCATGGTGGTGGTTATTCATGTTCCAAAGGATTAGGATGAACTCATTGACTCTATGTAGAATCTCTTAGGTGACGAGGACCAAGGTGCAATCTCATAGATTCATTGCCTACTCCTATGCATAGAAATTATTATACATAGAAATTATTTATGTACGGAAAGTCAAAGGCAAAATGACTTTTAGAGAAGAAAAAGTCACAGGGAACAAATGTCCTTGTAGACTACTCTTTGGTGATGTGTTTTTATTCAGGTAAACCAATTATATTAACAAAATTTCAGAAAAAATGTATTTTATTTCTTGAGAGTATTTACATTATGCAAAAAGAAACTGGAGAAATTGTATATTTTTATGTGTTAGCAAAGCATCTTATGGACATCACTTTTCAGCCCAAGCTGCAGATAACCTAGTTTGCTGAAGTAGGGTGAGGGTAGCCTGGGAGGGACTAAAACTTGGAACCAGCCCTGATCCCCTGGAAAGGGACCTTAGAAAACAGACCCAGTCTCAGAACTTGGGAAGTTCAGTAAAACAGATAGATGAGGGTGTCCGAAGTGAGGGGAGGGGAAACAGTTAAAGAATAGATATGAGAGCTGTCCAAGGAATTTGCAGAGAGCATATCATAGACAACCTAAGATATGGCTTTATCCCAAGTACAAGTGGATAGTAGAAAACAGAAGAGCGTTCCCTAGGTAGTAGTGTTCCTGCTGCTCAATTAAGACCAGAAGGGAGGACTTCATCTGATAGGAAGACAACAAGAGCAAGGCCAGGCCAATACTTGGAAACTGAGTCACCACGAAAAGAACTATGATAAAGATGCAAGTGCAAGGGTACAAGGTGGGGACATAATTATGATAAAACGGCAGAGGCGGGTGAACAAGGCAGAGCCCATTTTTTATAAGGACACAAGATTAGATTCAGTGGTGGGATGGAACTTATTTAATTACCTCATCTTTTTTTTTTTGAGTTGGAGTCTCACTCTGTCACCCAGACTGGAGTGCAGTGACCGCTCCTGGCCCCCGCAGCCTCGACCTGCTGGGCTCCGGCAATCCTTCCGGCTCAGCCTTGCAAGTAGCTGGAGCTACAGGCGTGCGTTACCATGCCCGGCTAGTTTTTGATTTATTGTAGAGATGAGGTCTTGCCAAGTTGCCCAGGCGGGTCTCGAACCCGCTGGCTCAGGCAATCCACTCACCTCAGCCTCCCAAAGGTGCGGGATTACAGGCTGAGCCACTGAGCCCGGCTTAATTACCTCATCTTTTAAAGAAATATTCATTGAATATTTTCAATATACCAGGTAGTGTTCTAAGCATAAGGAACACAACAGTGACCAAGACAGACATGGTTTCTGTCTACATGGTGTTCTTATTAGATAAGTTCAATACTACATGAGGGATATGATAAAAAGAAAATATACTTATTACTCATTTACTGATATTTTTAAAAATTTTAATTGAAAAAAATGAGGAAAGGACAAAGAAATAGGAACAACTATAATGTCCATACTTAAAAACGATATAAAATAAAAAGTATTTTTTTTTTTTTTTGAGTTGGAGCCTCACTCTGTTGCCCAGACTGGAGTGCAGTGGCCGCTCCCGGCCACCGCAGCCTCAATCTGCTGGGCTCCAGCAATCCTTCCACCTCAGCCTTCCAAGTAGCCGGAATTACAGGCATGCATTACCATGCCTGGCTGATTTTTTGATTTATTGCAGAGATGAGGTCTTACTGCCCAAGCGGGTCTTGAATCCGCAGGCTCAGGCAATCCACTCACCTCATCCTCCCAAAGGTGCAGGATTACAGGCTGAGCCACCGAGCCCGGCTAATAAAAAGTATTATCTGGCACTCAACCCATTCCACCCTAAATATAGTTTATTCCTTTTCAGAAGCTTTAAAATGTATAAAGATATTTCTACATACCTATGCGTTTTGGTAAGCAGTTTTGGTTTCTTAACACTGTGTTATGATCAACTTTCTAAATCAGTATACATAAATCTACCCCATTATTTTAATAGTTGTCTTGTAGTCCATAATATGGATGTAACATAGTATATTCAAATATTTTCTTCTTGATGTGCTTTTAATTATAGGTAGTTAATGTTGCATCTTAAATCTCTTCTACATGAGATTCTTAGTGGTTCCCAAGTGTAAGAGTAAACCCAGAGGTTATATTTGAAGGCAGGAATCACATGGGAACAGAGATAGAAAGGAGACTAGCATCTTAGAGGCACATGGGAACCTTCCTTCCCATGTCATCTCACATGGACAATCAAAGATTTGGCCCATGGTTATTGAATAAGCTCTCTGTATAATATTTTACCCTGGTTTCAGATGTAAGGGAGCCTTATTATCATGTAGTCTCTTTGGTTAAGACCCAGGGGAGCACCCTTGTGAAAGCTTGGTGACAGTGGTGGTGATGGAAGTGGTGGTGGGGTCTCCTGTCTGAGTGAAATTTTTTTGGTTGGAGAAGAATTTACTTCAGTCAAAAGATAGAAACAGTAAGAAAGAAAGGATAGAAAACAAATATTTTTACAGTGTCAATAAAAGTAAGCTTTTTTTGGGGCACACCTCATCAACAAAAGGTAGCTGTATAATGAAAATTCATATACTTAACCCTGAATTGTACCCCATATCTTTAAAATAAAAAAAATTTTTTTTTAAAGTAGGCTTTGAAAATGTTTGATGTTGTAACTGAAAGCACTTAGCTTTCCATTAAGTCAGAAGTTCATGAAAAATGTCTTTTTCTGGACTGTTAGAGGCAATTTGTTATTTTCTTTTCAAGTTCCTTTTAAGAGAGGACAGTCAGCAGCAAAAACTAAGCTTCAGGACTCCAGAAATTGCATGCTTTTCTCAATATGCTAGTACTCCCATTCCCCAGAGGATCACCCTCCATGGTACACATGCTTGGCAGATTTTTCATTTCAGATTTTGGATATGTTTTCCAAGGGAAAAGAAGTACTATTTTATTGCAGAAAATGTTAGCAGGAATGGTGCTCCAAGAATCTCCTTGAAAAGGCAAGATAAGCCATTATTTTCTTATTAGAGTCTTCTCACTATCAACTTTTTCTTTATGTTCACTGCCATTTAGGTCATGCTGATATTCCCATCTTCCCCACTGTGTTTTATTATCATCTTCTTTGACTTTTAAAATTTAGTAGGCAAGAGGGCTGTTCATCACCCTAGAGTGTCATCAAGAGCATCAGTAATTGTACTGCCATTTGTTTTGTTGTTGTTCAGTTTTCTACTTTTTGTTCCTTATATTTCAAAAGAGGGGCTAAATTCCATGCAAGTCAGTCTAGAATCCTTCACTGTGTCTCATGTAGAGATATGATGAAACAAATTCAGTAAAAGTGATTCTTTTGAGAATGGCCTTGAGAAGGAAAAAGATGGTGCCAGAATACCTGAACATATGATTCTATGGTTTTGTGGCTGGCTAGGAAGTTCACTTAGACAAGGAAGCTTATGTTCATGAATGGACTCAGATCTAGACTTTAACTTCTGCAATGTTATGATACTTAGAGTCCTAGAGACACAGAAGAGGATACAAAGGTAAAGGCCTGTAACCTATTATGAGACTGTATCACCCACAATAGGTACTAAATTAGTTTTTAAATAAAATTGTAATTGTCTTATGGTCATTGTAATTATATTGCATGTGGTTTGTACTTAAAATAACTATATTGTTGTATAATTGCTATATAACACATTGCACATATTTAAAGTGTACAATTTGATACGTTTTGACAATATATACACCTGTGAAGCAATCACAATCAAGATAATCAAACCCAAAGTTTTCTCTTGCTCTTTTTATAATTCCCTCCTCCTGCCTCTCTTACCTTTGTCTCGCAACTATTGATCTTCTTTCTGTCATTATACATTAGTCTGCATTTCCACTTTATATACATGAAGTCATACAATATTTACTCTTTTTTAATTTGTCTTTTTTTCATTCAGCATAATTATTTTGAGATAAATCCGCATTGTAGCATGTACCAATTGTTATTTCTTCTATTTTATTGCTAAGTAGTATTCTCTAATATCTCTCTCTTGCTCTCTCTCTCTCTCTATATATATATAGAGGCTACTGCAAAAATATTTCCCATAAAAAGTAGTATACAAATAGTATGGATCTATGCTTTCATTTATTTTGGGTAAATATATAGGAGTGGACTAGATAGATCATATGGTAGGCATATATTTAACTTTTTAAAAGACTACTGTGAGAGTTTCTCAAATGAGTTGCACCAACATTCAACACTTGGTATGATTTTTTTGTGTGTGATTCTAGTATAGGTATTGATAAGAATTTTAACATTTTAGATTTCATTAATCATAAATAATGTTTAGAATATTTTTATGTGTTTATTTGCCATCCATACATCTTCTTTTCTGAAAAATTTTATTGAAATCTTTTCTTCATTTAAAAATTATGTATTGGAAGAGGAGGCAAGATGGTAATGGAACAGGTCAGAGTGTGAGAGTCCCCGCAAAAGCAAATGTCCAAAAAGACTCTGCATGAGTGGGTTTGTGCCAGTGGGTGAGTGAAAGTCTGCCTATGGGGTGACTCAGGTTCATGCACCCAGGGGTCTCCTCCATAGGTAATTACAACCCACAGCTACTCTGAGATTTGAGCCCCTGGTGTGCAGAATCATCTGCTGTTTTTAGGACTCTCTTGAGAGGAGGCAGCAGAGAACAGCTGTTCCTCACCACCTGACACTGAGTCCACACCATCACCTCTGGCAATAGACTGGGCATGAGCCCCAGGAACCATGAAGAAAGCAGGTCATGGAAATCTGGAATTGTGCCCTGCCATTGGTGAAGAAACATTGATGGGTGCCATCTTCTCTGTCTCAGGACCAGGAAGAGACCTGCATTGCCCCATCCAGCTCTGTCAAGCCTCTAACCTGGGATGCAGAGGCTATCCCCCCATTGAACTTGGAGAGTTAGATGCTCCTCTCCCTTGCTGGAACAGGCACAGACATGTCAGATCTGAGTGGGAAACTTCGCAGAACAGCAGCAGTAGCAGCAGATGAGTTGGGTGAATCCAGATCTGATCCATCCTCCTCTCACAGTAGCCTATGAGGCATCTGACTCATGCTGAGGGCAACGCTATCAGTTTGCACTGAGAGTGAAGAGGATGGGCTGGAGACCGGAGCTACTCCTTAACACAATGGGTGACAAAAGGGACCTGTAATTACAGAAACAACCATATGCTACAATGTGGATTTATCTCAAAATAATTATACTGAATGAAAAAAGACAAATAAAATGAAAAAAAGCAAGTTTTTAAAAATTTGTTTTAGTTTTTTTCTCTCTGTTTTTGTTTATGCTTTCATACTTGCCTGGTTTTTCTTATTTTATTTTATTTTATTTTTTTGACTTTTCTGTTTGTGTATAGACATTTTTGAGGATGAGTACACCAACAGGTTTTTTTGTTTGTATGATTGCATATTTGTGTTTTTTAAAATTTTTTTCTGCTTTTGTTTCTCATTTATTTGTTAGTTTATACATCTGTCTGATTTCCCTCTTCTTCTTTTCTCTCTCTACCTTCCTTTTGTCTTCCACCTTCCTTTTCCCATTATTTTCCTTTTTCTTATGTCATTTTGCTTTCAGGGGGCAAAATAAACCCCCACTGCATGGGCAGATTGTAAGGCAGAGGGAAGTGGTTTCCAGAGGGACCACACACCTGTCAGCAGATACTGGTATTTGAAGATAGCTTCTGAATCATAGTTCTCTTACTAATTAAATCTCAAAACTACAAAAAGCACAACTTCTCACTCCCAGTCCAGCTTCAAAATTGAACAAAGCCAGAGGATCTACATAAGGAAGAACAGGAGACTGATCAAACAAAAGTAAAAGCTATTCCCACATCACTGAACACAGAATTAAAAAAGAGGTTAAAAGGGGGGAAAGAAAACCCACACAAATGGAGAAAAACCAAAGGAATAAAATGGGTCTCATACAGATCCCTGGGAGGACAGCTGAGAATAATACTTTGGAACTCAAAAAATGAAGAGGCCCCAGAATGACTGGTCTCAAACCACAAACTCAGATAGCAAAATGTTAATAGAGACAATAAATAGAAATGAGGAGAGACAAAAGGAAAGAATGAAGGAGGTGATAACTGAGATAACAGCAATAAAGAATACTGTGAATGAAATAAATAGCAAACTGATAAGCATGGAAAGCAGAATTAACCAGACAGAAGAAAGAAATCAGAGCTTGAGGACAAAAATTTTGAACTAGCTCAAACTGTTAAAACATAAAATAAGCTTAAAAGACAGAACAACACCTCTGAGAGATGAGCGATTATATCAAGAGGCTGAACTTAAGATTAATTGGAACCCCCAAGGCAGACAGAGAGACACAGACCATCCTCCAACAAGCATTCCAAGAAATTATTCAAGAAAACTTCCCTTAACTCCTTAGAGATGCAAACATTCAAACACAAGGGATTCAGAGAACCCCTGCAAGACAAGAAATGAGAAGACCAACTCCTAGACACATAGTAATTTGCTTACACAAAGTAGGTATAAAAGAAAAAATTCTAAAGGCAACAAGAGAGAAAGGTCAGACTACTTACCAGGGAAGACCAATTAGAATAACAGTAGACTCATCTACAGAAACACTTCAAGCCAGGAGTGATTGGAGTCTAATCTTCAAGGTTCTCAAAGATAAACATTTTCTTTTTTTTTTTTAATATTAATGTTTTTATTTTAAAGATGTGGGGCACAATTCAAGGTTAGGTATACAAGTGTTCCTTATGCAGGTACCCTTGTTGATGAGGCGTGCCTCCTTTTCCCCAGGCAGATTCCCACAATTGCCAATCCCATCTCCCTGCTCCCCTACCCCTCTGCAGTTTCCCACTCCTGCCAATCCTTTTCTTATAGTATTAGGGTAGTTGTTCAAAGTCCACTTATGAGTGAGAACATGTGATACTTAGTTCTTTGTTTCTGTGAAAAAATCATTCAGTAGAATAGACTCTAAGTCATTCCAGGTTGCTGTGAAACTCATGATTTTGTTCTTCTTTATGACTGCATAATATTTCATCATGTATATGTACCACATTTTTTTATCCAGTCCTCTTTTGGTGGGAACTATGGTTGGTTCTGTGTTCTTGCTATTGTGAACAATGCTGTGATAAACATACGTGTGCAGGTGTCTTTTTTATAGAGTGATTTGAGTTCTTCCAGGTATATTCCTAATAGGGGGATTGCAGGGTCATATGGAAAGTCAATTTTAAGATCTTTTAGGAATTGTCACACTGTTTTCCACAGAGATTGAACTAGTTTACAGTCCCACCAGCAGTGTAGAAGTCTTCCCTTTTCATCACATCCTCTCCAGCATGTTGTTTTTTGAGTTATTGCTGATGGCCATCCTGACTGGAGTTAGGTGGTATCTCAGTGTAGTTTTAATTTGTATTTCGTTGATGACTAGTGAGACTGAGCATTTTTTCATGTATCTGTTGGTTGCTTCTATGTCTTCTTTTGAGCACTGTCTATTCATATCTTTTGCCTGTTTTATAATGGTGCTGTTTGTTTTTCTTTTCTGTTTTTTTCCTTGAGTTCCTTGTAGATCCTAGATGTTAGGCCTTTGTCAGACATAGAGTTGGCAAATATTTTTTCTCGGTCTGTGGGCTGTCTCCCTGCTCTCTTGATGGTTTATTGGCTTTGCAGAAGTGTGTCAGTTTGATGAGGTCCCACTTGTCTAACTTAAAAGATGAACAATTTCAACTAGGAGTTACCTACCCAGCTAAGCTAAGTTTAGTAAGTGATGGAGAATTAAAATTTTCCCCAGTCATTCAATCCCTAAGAGTTTACACTGCCTCCAGACAAGCTTTACAAGAAATACTTAAGAAAACATTAAACACAGAAGAAAGAAAAAACAACAATACCACATTCCCAAGAATGCAGAAAAAAGATTGAAAATACACACAAATCAACTCAAAAATAAAAAAGTCAACAAACAACAACAACAAAAACAATAAAAAAAAACAAACAAACAGCAGAAGAAACAACAAACTCTATAAGAAACTCATGACAGGGATAAAGTCTCACATCTCAGTAATTAGCCTGAATGTGAATGGACTAAAGGAACCATTGAAAGACATAGAATGGTAAATTGAATAAAATATCATAAGGCTATTATATATTGTCTCCAAGAGACTTATCTTGTCAGAAAGGATACTCACAGACTCAAAGTAAGAGGATGGGATACAAATTTTCAGGTAAATGGAACACAAAAGAAAGCAGGAATTATACTCTTAATATCAGACAAAATACACTTTAAATTACCAAACACTAAAAAAGATACAGAAGGTCATTATATAATGATAAAAGTTATAATCCATCCATAGGAAATACCTATCTTAAACATAGATGCACCCAACATAGGTGCACCAACTTTCATAAAGCAGGTTCTAGGTAAACAAAAAAAGATATTGACTTTAACATTATCACAGCTGTGGATTTAAATACATCACTAACAACCCTAGACAACATCAAGACAAAAAAATCAGCAAGGAGATTGGGGACGTAAATGTGATGCTTACCAAATAAACTTAATTGTTACCTACAAAACACTCCAGCCAACAACTACAGAATAAACATTCTACTCACCACATGGAACATACTCTAAGATCAACTACATCCTAAGTCAGATATCAAGCAAAATCAAATTTCATAAGATTGAAATACTGCCATGCACCTTCTCAGAACACAGTGAAATAAAAATAAAAATCAACACCAACAAAGTTTCCCCCAAATCCACAAAGATGTGGACACTAAACAGCATGATGCTGAACAACTCTTGGGTCAACACAGAAATCAAAACAGAAATTAAAAGATTGCAGAAAACAAATGAAAATAAAGAAACTTCTTATCAAAATGTTTGGGATGTCATGAAAGCAGTATTAAGAGGGGGATTCAAATCTCAATGAACACACATGAAGCAAATGGAGAGATCACAAATTAACAGCCCCACAAGTCACTTAAGGAAGCTGGAAAAGCAAGACTGCCACAACCCTAACTTCAGCAGAAGAATCCAGATCACCAAAATAAAAGCCCAAATTCAGGACATAGAAGACAAAAATATATATAAAAAAATCAATGAAGCAAAAAGTTGGTTCATTGAAAGGATAAACAAGATTGATGGATCCCTAGCTAGACTGACCAAGAATAAGAGAAAAAAACCCCAAGTAAACACAATAAGAAATGCAAAAGATCAAGTCACAACTGACCCTGAAGAAATACAAAAGATTATTAGAGACTACTATGTACACTTGTATGGAAACAAACTTGAAAGCCTAAAGGAAATGGAAGACTTGCTAGCATCCCACAACCTCCTCAGGTTGAAACAGGAAGAAATTGAGACCCCCAAATGCACCAATAACAACCCAAGACATTGACTAGGTCATAAAAAAAACTATATACAAAACAAAGTCCTGAAACAGATAGCTTTCCTGCAGAATTCTATAAAACATACAAGGAGGAGCTGACACCAATCCTATTCTAGGCAATTCAGAAAGATGAAAATCTCTCCAAATTATTTTATGAAGCTAACATCACATTGATATCCAAATGAGGTAAAGATCCAAGAAAGAAAGAGAACTACAGGCCAACATCCCTGATAAAAATAGATGCTAAAATTCTCAACAAGTTTCTAGCAAACTGCATCCAACAACAAATCTCAAAAATCATCCACCATGATGACATAGGTTTCATCCTTGGGATGCAGGGCTGGTTCAATATCCTCTAGATTATAAATGTAATTAAATATATCAACTGATGTAAAACAAAAACCACATGATTATATCATTAGACATGGAAAAAGCTTTTTATAAAATCCAGCACCCCATCTTGATGAAAGCCCTCCGACATCTAGGAATTGATGAAACATACCTCAAAATTGTAAGTGTCACTTTTGAGAAACACACATCCAACATCCTGCTAAACAGACAGACATTGGAAACATTTCCCCTGAAAGCCGGAGCAATACAAGGATGCCCACTCTCACCCTTCTTGTTCAACATAGTATTGAAAGTCTTAGCTAAAGCAATCAGATAAAGAATAAAATCAGGGGTATCCAGATAGAAAAAGAGTAAGTTAAGTTATCCCTTTTTGCAGATCACATGATTCTATACCTCAAAACCCCAAGAAAATCTATCAAAAACCTTGCACTGATGAAGGATTCTGGCAAAGTCTCAGTGTATAAAATAAATGTGCAAAAGACAATCACATTCTTATACACCAAAAATAAACACATAGAAAACCAAATAAAATGCAAAATCCAATTCACAATAGACACACACACACACACACACACACACACACACACACACACACACACGTGTGCAAACACAGAGAAATATCTTGGCATCTTCCTAACCAGAGAAGTGAAAACCTGTACTCAAAAACTATAAAACACTGCTCAAAGAAATCAAAGATGACCAAAAAAAAAAAAGGAAAAATATTTCATGATCATGGATTGGAAGAATCAACATTGTTAAGATGTCCATCTTACCCAAGGCAATCTACAGATTTAATGCAATGCCCATTAAATTACCAGCAGTTTTCTTCTCAGATGTGGAAATGAAAATACAGGAATTCATATGGAAACATAAATGACCACGAATAGCCAAAACAATCCTCAGCAAAAACAATAACAACAACAAAAAACCAAAGTGGGATGTATCTCAATCCCAGACTTTATACTTTATTGTAAAGCTACAATAATCAAAACAACCTGGTTTCAGTACAAGACCAGGCATATAGATCAATGGAACATAATAGAAATTCCAGAAGCAAAACCTAAATTTCTCAACCAATTCATCTTCAACAAAGCCTCCACTATCAACCACTGGGGAAAGGAGAGCCTTTTCAGTAAATGGTGCTAGGAAAACTGACTGACCACCTGCAGAAGATTAAAACAAGACCTCTCCCTATCACCATACACAAAAATAAACTCTAAATGGACAAAGACCTAAACATAAAACTTTAAACTGTAAGAACCTTAGAAAATGCAGGAGACACTCTTATGGAAATTGGAACTGGTAATGAAGAACGAGAACCCAAGTGCCCATGGCATGAGAAATCAGACAGACAAGTGGAACTTCATCAAACTGACAGCCTTCTGCAAAGCCAAAGAAACCAAGAGAGCGGGAAGACAGCCTATAGACTGGGAAAAAATATTTGCCAACTGTATATTTGACAAAGGCCTAACATTTAGGATCCACAAGGAACTCAAACATGCTGAAAAGAAAACAAACAAACAAGCAAACAAAAAACCAGCCCCATTAGAAAGTAGGCAAAAGATCTGAATAGACAAAAGATCTGAATGAATAGGCAAAAGATCTGAATGTCTCAAAAGAAGACATATGAGCAGCCAACAGATACATAAAAAGATGGTCAGCCTCACTAGTGATCGAAGAAATGCAAATTAAAACCACACTCAGATATCACCTAACTCATATACTATCTGGTCAGGATGACCATCATCAATAACTCAAAAAACAATAGATGCTGGAGAGGATGCAGGGAAAAGGGAACACTTCTACACTGTTGGTGGGAGTGTAAACTAGTGCAATCTCTGTGGAAAACAGCGTGGCAATTTCTAAACTGTCGTTCTATTGTATCTCTTTTTCTGTCTTCTTTTGGATTGATTGAATTTTTAATGATTCCCTTTTATCTCCTTTGTTGACTTGCTAGATATAGTGGTTTGTTTTATTACTTTTTTGGCTATATGGAGGATTATGGTATATATGTTTGATGTATCACAAACTACCTTTAAATAATATTAGACCACTGCATCTACTGTGTAAAGAGCTTTACAAAAGTGTGCTTCCATTTACCCACTCCTTTTCTTTATGCTATTACTTTTTGTATATTTTATTTTTCAAGTTGTTATAAGTTCCATGCTACATCATTATCTCTGTTTAAATGATACTGTTTAAACAACATTTAAATAATTAAAATACCTCTTACATAGTTATTCATTTAGTTACCATTTCTGGTATTCTTCATTCCTTTGTATAGATCCATATTGTCATCTGGTATCATTTTCCTTCTGCCTAGAAGAGTTTCTCTAATTTTTTTAAGGTGATAAATTTCAGATGTTGGATATCTAAAAGAGTTTTTATTTGGCCTTCATTTTTAAGGGATTTTTTAAAAATTATAAAGTGGGGTACAATTCAGGATTAGGTATACACACATTGATTATGCAGGTACCCTTGTTGATGAGGTATGCCCCTTCCTCCCCTAGCAGTTTCCCTCAACTGCCAGTCCCACCCCCCCAACAGTTTCCCATTACTGCCAAATGCTTTAATATAGTATTACAATTGTTCAAGGTCCACTTACGAGTGAGAAAAATATGGTACTCTGTTCTTTGTTTCTGTGATAGATCACTGAGTATGATCGACTCCAAATCCATCCAAGTTGCTACAAAGTTCATATATTTGTCCTTCTTTATGGCTGCATAATATTCCATTGTGTATATGTATCACTTTTTTTTTTTATCCAGTTCAGCTTTGATGGGCAACATGTTTGGTTCCATGTTTTTGCTATTATGAATAGAGCTGCACAAACATGCATGTGCAGGTATCTTTTTGGCAGAATAGTTTGAGTTCCTCTGGGTATATTCCTAATAGTGGAATTGCTGGCTCATATGGAAGGTCAATTTCTAGTTCTTTCAGAAATTGCCACACTGTCTTCCAAAGAGGTTGCACTGGTTTGGATTCCCACCAGCAGTTTAGAAGCATTCCTTTTTCTCCACATCCTTGCCAGCATCTGTTGTTATTTGTTTTATTAATGATGGCCATTCTTACTGGGGTTAGGTGGTATCTCAATGTAGTTTTTATTTGCCTTTCTCTGATGATGAATGAGGCTGAGCACTTTTTCATGTCTTTTGACTGCCCATATATCTTCTTCTGAGAAGTGTCTATGCATGTTTTTTGACCACTGTTTTTTAAAGGGGCTGTTTGTTTTTTTCTTTTCAGCATGTTTGAGTTCCTTGGTGATCCTAGATTTTAGGCCTTTGTCAGATATAAAGTTGGCAAATATTTTTTTCCCATTCTGTGGGCTGCCTCCCTGCTCTCTTGATGGTTTCTTTTGCTTTGCAGAAGCTTGTTAGTTTGATGAGGTCCCACTTGTCTATCTTATTTCTTAAGGTATTGACCTTTAGGGTTCTGAATAAGAATTGGTTGCCAGTTTCAATTTCCATAAGAATGTCTCCTGCATTTTCTAAAATTCATATAGTTTGAGGTTTTACTTTTAGGACTTTGATCCATTTCAAGTTAATTTTTGTGTATGGTGATAGGTAGGAGTCCTGTTTCAATCTTCTGCATGTGGTCAGTCAGTTTTCCTTGTACCATTTATTGAATAGGTTTTCCTCTCCCCAGTGGTTGTTGTTGGAGGCTTTGTCAAAGATGGGTTGGTTGAGGAATTGAGGCTTTGCTTCCAGAATCTCTATCCTGTTCCATTGGTCTATGTACCTGTTCTTGTACCAACACCCGACTGTTTTGATTAGTGTAGCCTTATAGTAAAGTTTGAAATCTGGAAGTGTGATACCTCCTGCTTTGTTTCTTTTGCTAAGCATTGTTTTGGCTATTCGTGGTCATTTATGCTTCCATATGAATGTCTGTATCGTCATTTCCAGGTCTGAGAAGAATGATGTTGGTAACTTAATGTGTATTGCATTGACTCTATATTGCCTTTGGTAGGGTGGACATTTTGACAATGTTGATTCTTCCTATCCATGTCATGGAATATTTTTTCATTTGTTTGTGACTTCTTGGATTTCTCTGAGCAGCATTTTGTAGTTATCATTGTAAAGGCCTTTCACTTCTCTGTTTATGAAGAGGCTGAGGTATTTCATTTTTGTGTGTGGCTATTGTGAATAGGATTGTGGTTTTTATTTGGGTCTCTGCCTGCTTGTTGTTGGTGTATAGGAATACAACTGTCTTTTGCACATTTATTTTGTACCCTAATACTTTGCCAAAGTCCTTTATCAGGGCAAGCAAGTTTTTGACAGATTCTCTTGGATTTTCAAGGTATAGGATCATATCATCAGCAAAGAGGAATAACTTGACTTCCTCTTTTCCTATTTGGATACCCTTCATTTTCTTTTCTTGTCTAATTGCCTGAGGTTGGACTTCCAACACAATATTGAACAAGAGGGGTGAGAGTGGGCAGCCTTGTCTTGTTCCAGTTTTCAGGGGAAATGTTTCCAGTTTCTGCCCATTTAGCAATATGTTAGCTGTGGGTTTCTTGTAGATGGCACTTACTATTTTGAGGTATGCTCCTTCTATTCCTAGGTGTCTGAGGGTTTTTATCAAGAAGGGATGCTGGATTTTATCGAAAGCTTTCTCTGCCTCTAATGTGGTAATTATTTTGTTCTTGCTTTTACATCTGTTGATATATTTAATTACATTTATGTTCTTGTAAATATTGAACCAGCCCTGCATCCTGGGGATAAAGCTTACTTGATCATGGTGAATGATTTTTAAGATATTTTTTTGGATCCAATTTGCTAGAATCTTGTTGAGGATTTTTGCATCTATGTTCATAAGGTATACTGGCCTGTAGTTCTCTTTTTTTGTTGGATCTTTACCTGGTTTGGGTATCAGTGTGATGTTAACTTTGTAAAATGATTTGGGGAGAATTCCATCTTTCCCAGTTGCTTGGAATACTTTCAGTAGGATTGGTATCAGCTCCTCCTTTTATGTTTTGTAGAATTCTGCTGGAAAGCCATCCAGTCCAGGACTTTTTTTGGTAGGTAGTTTGGTATGACAGAATCAATTTCCTGGGTTGTTATTGGTCTATTTAGTGTCTCAATGTCTTCTTGTTCCAACATGGGGAGGTTGTCTGATGTCAGAAATCTCTCCATTTTATTTAGGTTATCAAGTTTGTTTCCATATAGGTATATATAGTAATCTCTGATAATCTTTTGTATTTCTTCAGGGTCAGTTGTGATTTGATCTTTTGTATTTCTGATTGTGTTTATTTGGGTTTTTTTCTCTCTTTTTCTTGGTCATTCAGGCTAGGGACCCATCAATCTTGTTAATTCTTTCAATGAACCAGCTTTTTGTTTTGTTGATGTTTTCTATGATATTTTTGTTCTCTATGTCCCGTATTTGGGCTCTTATTTTGGTGATTTGGATTATTTTGCTAAAGTTGGGGTTTTGGTGATCTTCTCTTTCCCACTCCCTTAGGTGATTTGTTAGGCTCTCAACTTCTGATCTTTCCATCTTCTTGATGTGTGCTCATAGAGATATATATTCCCTTTTGACAACTGTTTTCAGGGCATCCCAGAGGTTTTGGTAAGATATTTCTTCATTTTCATTTGTTTCCAGGAATCTTTCAATCTGCTTTGATTTCAGTGTTGAACCAGTAGTTGTTCAGCATCATGCTGTTTAGTGTCTGTTTGTTTGTGGTCTTTGGGGAAATGTTGTTGGTGTTGATATTTATTTTTATTTCACTGTGGTCTGAGAACGTGCATGGCAACATTTTAGCCTTATGGAATTTGTTTATTCTTGATTTAATGCCAAGAATGTGATCAATCTTGGAGTATGTTCCATGTGGTGATGAGTAGAATGTATATTCTGTAGTTGTTGGGTGGAATAATCTGTAGGTATCTATTAAGTCCATTTGATCAAGTGTCGAGTTTAGGTTCTGGATCTCCTTGTTGATTTTTTTGCCTCAATGATCTATCTAGGGCTGTCAGGGTATTCAAGTCCCCTGCTATAATAGTGTTAGAGTCAATATATTTTTTTAGTTTACTTAGTAGTTGCTTTATAAATGCTGGTGCTCCTGTGTTGGGTGCATATATGTTGAGGATGGATATTTCTTGTTGACAGATTGAAACTTTTATCATTATGTAGTGTCCTTTTGCATCTTTTAAAATTTTTGATAGCTTAAAGCTTAAAGGTTGTTTTGTCTGACATTAAGATTGCAACTCCTGCCTTCTTTTGTGATCCATTTGCCTGGAAACTCATTTTCCAACCTTTAACTTTGAGTCTGTGTGCATCCCTTGAAATGAGATGAGTCTCGTAGATGCAGCAAATAATTGGGTCATGGTTTCTTATCCAGTTTGTCATTCTGTGTCTTTTCAGTGGTGCATTTAGTCCATTCACATTCAGGTTGAATATTGAAATATGATTGTTTATCCCTGTCATAAGGTTCTTATAAAGTTTTTCCTTTGTTTGCTTGTTTTCTTTTGGCTTTGGGGTTAATGTATGCATTTGTTTCCAAGTTTCTTGTTGTGTTGTATTCTCTGCTGATTCTGTGCTCTGCTGTTCTCTTGGGAAGTGTGTGGTCAGTCTTTTTCTTCTTTCTTCTGTGCTTAATACCTTTTTAAGTATCTCCTGTGGAGCTGGTCTGGAAGCTGCATAATCTCTTAGGGATTGGCTGTCTGGGAAGGATTTTAATTCTCCATCACTGATGAAGCCAAGCTTGGCTGGATAGGAAATTCTTGGTTTAAATTGTTTATCTTTGAGGACTTTGAATATAGGGCTCCAGTCCCTTCTTGCTTGTAGTGTTTCTGCTGATAGGTCTGCTGCTATTCGGATTTGTTTTCCCTGATAGGTAGTCTGACCTTTCTCTCTTGCTGCCTTTAGTATTTTTTCTTTTTTGCCTACTTTGTTAGGCAAATTACTATGTGTCTAGGGGTTGGTCTTCTCATTTGATGTCTTGTGGGGGTTCTCTGTATCTCTTGTGCTTGGCTGGTCATGTCTCTGGTGTGAAGGGGAAAGTTTCCTTGGATTACTTCCTGGAATATTTGCTCCAAGTTATTCTCCATTTCCCTTTCTTCTTCTGGGATACCAATCAGGTGTAGGTCCGGCCTCTTGATATAATCACACATCTCTTATAGGCTTTGTTCTTTTTTCCTGAGTTTTCTTTCTGTGTTATTTACAGATCAGGTTAATTCCATGTTCTGGTCTTCAAGTTCAAGATTTTTTCTTCAGCTAGGTTAATTCTGCTTTCTATGCTTATCATCTTGTTATTTATTTCTTGGACGAATTTTTTTTATTGCCAAAATCTGTTACAAGTTTTTTCAGTGTAGTGTCTTGTCTTTCTTGAGTTCTATCCACTCTTTCCATCTATTCCCTAATCTCTGTTGTATTCTGGGGACAGTCTTTGGTGACTTCCATTGTTTGAGCACCAAGGTCTGATTTTTCTGGAGTTTTATCTCTGGTACACTTGAAATTGCCTGAGGTTTTCTTTTGGCTTTTCCTCATTTGTGGGAGATCTCTTGTTTTTCTTTTTAGTTCTGTTATTCAGTGTCAGTGGGAGAGGCTTTCCCTTCTGATGTTAGCTCAGACCTCTATTCTTCCCTGATCTGGGCTCTGGAATTGTTTTATTTTGAAATAGGATGGTGGCTGGGAAACTTTGCTGTCTCTTGTAGTTTTTGAAATTCAAATAAAGTGGGGGATGGGACACTAGGAATCAGATATTACTTGCAAATTAAATTGTTCACTTGTGATGGTGTGTGTTCCCTGAGACCCAACCCACTATTACTGTATATGACGATGCAAAGCATAAACCAATGCAAAAGCAATTGAACACCTACACACATGCTCCAAAACAAACTGGAATAAAAACAAAGTGAAGCAAAACTATCAGCAACAAAAAGACCCCCAAGAAAACTAAACACAAACACACATGCCAGCACAAAGTGAATAGAGAAGAAAAACAGAAATACCAAAGGGGGAAAAAAAATGAATCATGTCAAACCCTCACACATCTATTGACATACCCCTTAACTATAAAAAAAATGAATATAAAAAAGACCCAGAAAAACAAAAACCAACCACCACAAAAAAATGGAAAGATGAACACTCAATCATTCACATACACACAGAAACAGAAAACAACAAACAAAAGAAGAAAGAAACAGAAAAAGAAAAGAAAAATAAAAAAAATTTTGGAGGGAGGGATGCAAATCAAACCCTCACATTCACATTCATGCACAAAGGAAAAATATTTTAAAAATAGATGGATTAACAAGCAAAGTCAAAAAATTTTTTTAAATTAAAAAATAATTGAAAATTTAGAAACAAAAACCAAAACCAAACAAACAAAAAAACTTGCCCTCTTGTGGCAGGCTCTGTAATTGTTCTTCTAATCAGTTTTTTGCAGGGCCAGAGAGACAGTGGAGGTAGGTGGGGCTGCAGGCCTCTCCTTCCACTCTCATATGGTCAGGGAGATTTCTGGTGGGGAGGTATGGGACTGTCTCTTCCCCAGGTATGTAGACTCACTGGGATGCCCCAGTCAGGCCTATCCTGGAATCGAGTTCTCCTATTTTGATCAACGTCCAGACTCCCCCTGGATTTGTCTCTTTCAGTCGTGGGTCAGCTGTGTGGGTCTGATGTTCAGAGGATTGCTGGGAAGGAGGGGGTTTGGGTCACCTTGGACTCACCACTCATCTCTTTGGAGTTCTTCTGCCTCCTTTTCTGGCCACACCCTTTGTCTCACAGCTGGATCAGGGTAGGGGGTGGGGGCACCTGGAACTCAACACTCATTAGGTCCCTTTGAAGTTTGTGCTCTCAGGATATTCCCTTTGGGCACGATCAAGCCCTAAGTAGTTGATCTACCAGTCACAGAGATTGGATCTGTTGGTCCATGGTGTGCAAGTCAGAGCACTTTCCTGCCCTGCTTTCAATATGGTGGTGGGGTGCCTCTCTCGTCCTCTTCCATGGGAACTTGCCTCTGGACTCTATCCACAGGCCCTTCCACTGCAAGGTGCTGAAGTGATGATGCAAAGCCCGGAGCAGTCTGTCTCCTGCTTCAATGGTAAGGGAGCGTCTGGGGCAATAGTGTCTCCCTGCTACTTTTCCAAAGGAAAACTTCTGTCTGTTTTAAAAAAACAATGGTGCTCTGCTTTTGTGACCTGAGAAGAACAAGGGACAAAGTAGCCACCCGTTCACGAGCCCCACTTAGACAGTCTCTCCCAGTGTTTTCTTGCCAGGGAGGATTTGTTGATTTAAAAGAAAAGAAAAGAAAAGAGAGAGAAAATGGCACTCAGCTTCTGCACCCCGGGAATTGCTAGTA
The DNA here is from genome assembly GCF_000164805.1 of Carlito syrichta. NCBI lineage: Eukaryota > Metazoa > Chordata > Mammalia > Primates > Tarsiidae > Carlito > Carlito syrichta. The sequence goes on along the minus strand of NW_007258460.1, from coordinate 1,288,203 downwards.
TCCAAACCCAGATGTTGTGGCACCAGCCGCTGCACCAGGAGAGTCCTGGCCGCTAGCTCCCTAGCCCTCACTCAGTCAGCCACTCACAGGTCTACTCGCTCACCAGCACACACGCAAAATTTTCCATACACTCGCTCACTCACACAGGGACTCGTATAGTCTGACTGGCTTGGCTGCCATCTTCCCTGCCTCGGCCGGGATATTTTTTGTTAAGTATAAAATTCTAAATAAACAGGTTTTTATTCTTTCAGTACTTTAAAGACGTTACTTTACTCTCTGCTCACTTGCTTCATTTCAAACAGACTATCTGCTGCCTTGAAGAAGAAATATTTGTTTTGGTCTATATGACAAATTTTTTCCCCTGTATATTCTTTAAACATTTTATGTTTGTCACTGATTTTGAATAATGTAATTATGATGTGCCTTGGTATAGCATTCTTCATTTCTTGTGATTGTGGTTCATTGTGTCTTGATTGTATGCTTATAGATTTTATAAAATTTGGATAGTTTTTGTCTACTTTTTTTGAAATAGATTTTCTGCCCCCTTATTTTGAGGACTTCATTTATATATATATATGAAATAAATAAATTTATATATATATATTTATTAGTCTCTTGAAATTATTTGACAGCTTACTGATGTGCTTTACGGTACAATTTTTTTTGTGTCTATATTTCATGCAGAATAGGTTCTAGGGCTATGTCTTAAGTTTCCTGTTCTTTTCTTCTGTAATATCTAGTCTGTTGTCAATTCCATTCAGTTTTCTTTGGATTTCAAAAATTATAGATTTTGTCTTTTGTAGTTTGATTTGTGTGTTTTTAAAGAATGTCTTCTGTTTTTCTACGTTTTTGACATTTGATATACATTTTTAATAACTGCAATGCCTTTGTTAATGTGAACATCTGTGGCAGCTCTTGATTGATTTCAGTTGATTTATCTTTTTATTTGTGTTGTATTATTTTCTGCCTCTTTACATAGCTGGTAATTTTTGGTTTGTTGTGAGTCATTATGAATTTGACCTTATTAAATGCTGGATTTTTTTTGGTATTCATGTAGATACTATTGAGCTTTTTTTCTGAGATTCAGTTAAATTATTTGAACATGTTTGGTTCTTTCAGGCCTTTACAGATTTGTTAGGTAGGATCAGAGCAGTTCTTTTTTTTTTTGAGTTGGAGTCTCACTCTCGCCCAGACTGGAGTGCTATGGCTTGCTCCCGGCAACTTGCAGCCTCAACCTGCTGGGCTCCGGCGATCCTTCTGCCTCAGCCTGCCAAGTAGCTGGAACTACAGGCACGTGCTACCACGCCCAGCTAATTTTTTTGATTTATTGTAGAGATGAGGTCTTGCCACATTGCCCAGGCAGGTCTCGAACCCATGGGCTCTGGCACTTCACTCTTCTTGGCCTCCCAAAGTGCTAGGATTACTGGCTGAGCCACCGAGCCTAGCCAAGAGCAGTTCTTGATCTAGGGTTAAGTATTCTCTATTGCTGATGCAAGACTTTTTTGGGTACTCGACCCAATGCCCCATGGTTCTTGAAGTTTTCCAGTCTGGAAGGTGTGAACAGGAACTTTCCCTAGCCCTATGTGAAACCAACACTATTACTTCAGGATTATTCTTTTTCTATCCTTGAGTAGTTTTTTTCACATCCATGTGCTAATCACTACTTGGGTGATTACTTAGGAATGATCCTCTGAAGACCTCTAGAGTATTACCACTGCAAAACTATCTCCTCCTCAATACTGTAGTTTGAAAAATCTAGATACCTTGGAGTCTGTAGAGTCTTAGTTCAACTCAGGGAGAAGTTGGGTTTCCCAGCCTGCATTGTGGCCTAGAAACTTTGTCTAGGAAATATGCTGGGGAAGTCTAGGTCAGCCTTTTTTATTTTCTGTTTATCAAAGATCACTGCCCTTCCTCTCCTGATAACCAATGTCTTGAAAATTGTATCTTATATTGTGTCCATGTTTTTGTTTTTTTCAGGTGGGAGGGTAAATCTGGGCTTAATTCTATCATCCTCACTGGAGGCAGAAGTAGTTGCATTCAGAAATGTTTGAATCCTTCCAAGATTTAGCCTAGCCTAAAGCAATCTTAACAACAATTTGTAAATATTATATTCCTAAATTATTCATTAGCAGTTCCCTTTTTGAAAACAAGAAATGTATGTTTACTTATGCATATTTACTAAGTATGGGGGCTAGAGGCACCCAGCACACAGTGAATCTGTATATTTAAGAGATAATCAGAGTGAACTAGCAAATACAGTCAGTAGCTGTGTGATGGTAGTAGGATGAAAATAGGTTATATAGTGAATTAAAATACAAGGGTAAAGAGGGACAATGATGCTTGGAGGGACAATGATACTTGGAGGGACAATGATGCTTGATATATGACATCTTCCTGATGCTCATTTTAGTAGTTCCAAAGAACCTAGGTAGTCTAATGCAATCCAGTTGGTTAGAGCATTAGATATTGATTATCTGTATATGTCTGGGAAGGTATTAAGAATCCTGGAATTTCAATAAATTTGGCCTTTAGTCTATATTCTTTAAAGGAATTGGAAATTCTCTTAGCACGCTGCCTGAACAGCTTTTAAAGCAGAGTTGGGGGGTAGCATTGTGGGTGGAGAAGTCAGCTTGGGTGGCAGGTACCACTGAGTGTAAATCATACCTCTGGCATTTATTAGATGCATAGTATAAGGCAAGATGTTTTACCTCTCAAATCCTCAGTTTCTTTTTCTGTATAATGGGGATAATCATACATAAAATGTTGTGGGTATTAAATGAGATACAATGAATTGAGTGCTTAATATGGGGCTAGACATTATATGATGTATCTGTATTAATCAGCTACTTCCAGAAAAAGAAAACTAGTAGGATGTGTATGGAATTGGCTTAAATTATTATGGAGCCTGGCAAGCCCAAAATCTGCAGATGGGTTGGCTTACTGGGGGCTCAGGATAAGCCAATGTTGTATAATTGAAATCCAAAGGCAGTTGGCTGGAGGATTTCCTCTTGCTAGGGGGAGGTCATCCTTTTGTTGTATTTAAACACATTATTGGATGAGGCTCATCCATATTATGAAGAGCAATTCATTTTAGTCAATGTCCACCTATTTAGATGTTAATTTCTTCCAAAAGCACCTTCATAGTAACATCCAGAATAATGTTTGACCAACTATATGGGCACTATGGCCTAACCAAGTTAATGCAGAAAATTAATTATCATAATGTTTTTATACATTGGCTTATTTAACTCTCTTATCAACTCTGTGGGGTAGGTAGGCATTGTTTTTCCAGTTTATGGTGGGCAACTGAGATTCAGAGAGTTGAAGTAACTTGCACAAGACTGAAATTTGAAGTCATATTTGTCTGCCTACAAAGCTCATACTCTTAAGATCTCCATTAAAATTTATCTCAGCACAAAATGTATACTGAGACACCCTCAGTTAAAATTAGTTCCTAGTTCTTGCCATGTGGAGTGTTGGTTTAAATCCCTCTCTCCCTGACTAATCTGTGAGTAACTGAACTACTAGATACAGGTCTTTTTGTTCTCATATTTCTAATGTTTACTAAAGTGTGTGATACACAGCAGGGGCTCAGTAAATTGATGCCTGAATGCAGTTGGAGATACTGTTTTGAACCTCTTGTTCACTAAATCAATAGTATTTTTTTCTTGAATGATGATTTTGTGCAAAGTGCCAGAAGGTAAGGAGAAAAAAAAAAGAAATCTGGCCTCAAAAATGTCAGTTTCATATTGAAGGTGGAAAATGCATTCATTCATTCATTCAATGTGTATGCATTTATTTCCTGCTCTGTACCAGGCATTAGCTTAGGAGCTGGGAATATCATGGGGAACAAAGCAGATTAAGTTCCTGCATTAGTTTCCAGCTACTGTTGTAACAAATTAACACAGACTTAAGACAACGAAACTTTATTATTTTATAGTCTGTAGCCAAAATCTGAAATGAGCCCTACAGAGACAAATAAGATGGTGACAGGACTGATTTCTTCTGGAGCTTCTAGGGGAATCTCTTACAAGCTCTAGAGGCCACCTGTGTTCCTTAGCTCATAGTACCACATCACATGGCCTTTTCTTCCTCCGCGTTCATCATCACATTACCTTCTAGTAATAATCTCCTGTCTCCCTTTTATAAGATTAAATTATATACTGCTAGATAATCCAGAAAAATCTCTGCATCTGAAGATCTTCTTTTTTTTTTTTTTTTGGGTTGGAGTCTCACTCTGTCGCCCAGACTGGAGTGCAGTGACCGCTCCCGGCCACCGCAGCCTCGACCTGCTGGGCTCCAGCGATCCTTCCGCCTCAGCCTTCCGAGTAGCCAGAATTACAGGTGCGCGCTACCATGCCCGGCTGATTTTTTGATTTATTGTAGAGATGAGGTCTCACCGCCCAGGTGGGTCTCGAACCCACGGGCTCAGGCAATCCACTCACCTCAGCCTCCCAAAGGCGTGGAATTACAGGCTGAGCCACCGAGCCTGGCTGAAGATCTTCTTTTTAATCACATTTTCAAAATCCCTTTGCCATGTAAGGTAACATATTTACAGGTGTTGAAGCTTAAATCATGGGCATCTTTGGAGGTATGGGCTTTATTTGGGCTACCACAGATCCTCTCAGAGCAGATGGAGACAGATACTAAAACAATTACTGTACAAAAAAATAGCATACATTGATATATGTCTTAAAGGAAAACAAAACATGATAGAGAGATAGGAAATGACTGGGAGGGAGGAATTCATCTTATGAGAGATATGTCAGGGAAAGCCTCTCTGGTGAGGTGATATTGAGCAGAGGCACAAATAACATGGAGGGCCCAGGGCAGATATGTCATCTAAGGTAGTCAGGGCTAAGTGCCATGTACTTAATATTATAATGAAAGGTATGAAGACTCCAGCCATAGGTAGTGAGAAGTTGCAGAAAGGATGCAGAAATTTGGGCAGGAGAGGTTAAAAGGTGGTTCATAGAAGAGGTGTTATTTGAGTAACTCCAAAAGCTGGAGTGGGATCTAGGCTTGTAGAAAAAAGTGCAAAACAATGTTGAACCTCTTGGCTTACCCCAAAGAGTTCAAAAAGCACATTCTGGGGCTGCAGAAGTGAAGAGATCTCAATGCAAAAGATGTGGTTCTGGCTAGGACCCTGAAGTGTGTGTCTTCTTTCCCACAGGACAGCTGCTGGGCTCATGCTCTCAATCCTGTATAATTAGGGGAGGCAGAGAGCCCCCAAGTAGATAAAATCTCTGGGAGGAAACTTTGTCAGGACCTTCAGGGTATGCTCTATTATTGCCAAACCTTTCTCTCCTCAAGTTCTGCACAGAAAGTCTCTGCTTATCGGGTTTTTGGGTTCTGCTTTCTGTAGTAATGGTTCTCTGTCTTCAGCTGATCCTGGTCCTGATTTTGCTTCTTACTTTGGCAGTTCTACCCAAACTTTAGGTTTGCAGAGTCCACATGAACTTCAATGTCTCTGTCCACTAAGCATCATGGGTCTGACACAACTGTGCATGTCATTTGCCTTGAAGAAAATAGATCTCTCGTTTGACTCAGAGAACACAGCAAAAGATATTTTCTTTCTTATTTTTCTGAAGCATCTTTTAATTGATCCCTGTCACAAATACAATGATCCCAGCGCAGATGTCACTAACTTGTTCCCCTTTAACCCCCCAAATCTCAGAATCTTTCTTAACCTAGGACTACATTTGTCACAAAAAATTCTCACTTTCTCATTTCCTTTTTTTCTCAACAAGTTTTAGAAAGGTAGGATAGCATGTTAATTGGACTCTAGAGTCAGAATTCCTGGGTTCAAATCTCAGCTTTGTCACTTACCAGCTGTGTGACCTGCAAGAGAAGATACCTGTCTCTCTGTCTCAGTTCTCCTGCATTTAAATAGAGAAAATCATAGCACTTTTTTTCAAGAAGACAGTACAAAAATGTTAAAACATGTCAACAACTTAGGACAGTGCTGGGCATATAGTAAGCTTTATTATTAAAGTGGTAGTAGTTGTGCTTACTGTTCTTGTGTGAATGAAAGAAGAGGAAAGATTTTATGCTGGGATAAGAGTCTGGTCTCTGATCTGTGCTGGTCAACATTACTTCCATGGCTCCTCATTGCTTGGTGGATAGACTTTCCCTTTTCCATAATGCTCCTCTTTTCCTGTATCTCGCTGACTCTTTAGCACCCAGGCTATTTTTGAGTGAGACAAGGAGTCCTGAAGCTGCTTCAGTTACAACTGTTGGGATGGCTTGACAAAGTCAGCCTCCTAGATTTAAGATCCATGAACTCTGTGAAAATGTTCAGTACCTCTTCTCTTCTTTACTTTTTCTTTGTCACTAATTAGTCCTGGGACTTTAGACTCTCTAGGGTGTCTACCTTGTCTTCTTTTCTATGCATACCCAGTTTTTAGGCTTGCTCCAGTCTCAGCCCATTTGCTCACTTCTAACTGGTCTTAGTCTATCTGTGTTGCTATAAAGGAATACCTGAGGGTGGGTAGTTTATAAAGAAAAGAGGCTTATTTGGCTCACAGTTCTGCAGATTCTACAAGAAGCATGGCATCAGCATCTGCTTCTGGTGAGGACTTCAGGAAGTTTGCACTCTTGGTGTAAAGTGAAGGGGAGCCAGCCCTTTTTGTCTAATCTGTGTACATGAACCACAGGCTTCCTTCCTTTGGAGGAAGATTTACCTTAGATTGGATTTGTTTATGTACTGATTGCACATCTATTCACAAAGGATCTAGACACCTTACACCAGGCCTTGCTTCTAACACAGGAGATCAAATTTCAACATGAGACTTGGTGGGGGCAAACAAACCATATCAAAACCATAACTGTTTACTCTACCTCATTCTTGAAGGCTCTGGGACTCAAGGTAGTCCAAATATTTCCCCATCATAGTCATCTCAGAACAACAGCTTCCTACATGCAGTTAAGGACATTGCTCTTCCCAGATTCCTTGGTTAATGGACTGCATTATTATGATGGTATTAATCATGAACAGGGTCCAACTTAATGCTGGTACTACCCAAACTGGCCAAGCATATGCTTAGGGCAAAGGAGGACACCACCACTACTGGAAAATAGGAAACAGCTCAGTTGCAATAAATTTACTCATAATTTTGCAATTAAATATATAGAAATAAGCTATTTAGCTTATATATAAATTTAATATCATTTGAAAAATAAATATTCTTTGACTTGTTTATGGGGAGAGATTGGTCATCGCGTTTCATTTACTTTGAGGTCTTGATGTGACCCTGGCCTTACTCATCTGGGCTCAACTTGGCGCCAGCTGATTTCTCCTATTGTCCATCCTGCCTGGGTGGGCTGCCAAGTGTCAGGAACTGGCCCTTCCTGGCTCTTCCCTCCAACTCCCTAGCATGTGTTCCTACTACAAATTGCCTCCCACTTGGGTCTCCAGTTTTGTTATTTACTTGCTGTTTTTTCTATTTTTCTAAGGCTGTGATTAACATTTAGAAAGGCAAGGATCCCTACAAGTAAAGCTTTGAACCATCACCTGGAAATATACCCAGCTGTTTCCATGGTAGAGTTTAAGAGCATTTAGCTAATTACAGTCCTTAAGAAGAGAAAGCTTCTTAATGGAAGCAGCAAGATCTTTTCTGCCTTGCAGTGGGAGTTAGTCGCCAACAGATAAATAGGAGTTTTGTCAAACCCTCCTGTTTATGCCCTCACAAGGGAAGGCATCGTAAAGTGCCTCCTCCGCAGGTCTAATACTATGATGTGTATGTTGACAAAGATGCTTTTTCAGGGCCATGAAAGCAAAAGTGCCATAAAATCAGAAGGAAACAGAGTATAAATTGAATTGGAATGAGTCCCAGCCTAGCTTCACCACTGCAACTTGGCTGAAATGGCCTGACTTCTCTGTCACCTCCAGCTACTTCCATGACTGGACCTCTAGAAGCCTGAGGTTGGGAGAATCAGTTGAGCAGTGTTGGCCTGGAGGACCTGGGGAAGGCAGAGAGGGAGGGAGACAGACCTGTCCTAGTAGCAAGCATGCACAAAGGCTTTGAAAGTCAGTGTGTGCATGTGTACATGTGCCTGTGTGCGTGTGAGTGTTCATTCATGTGTGTCTCTGTGTAGTGGTAATGTGGATGCTTGGCCAGGAGGTGCTTCAGGATATCTGGCTGCCCACTCTTTTTATGAGGCATTGTAGAGAGCAGGTTTGCCCTCATTAATCACAGCAATAGCAATAAGAAGTCAATTAAATTCTCCCAAGGATGCATGTAAGAGTTTTTTGATCTAGCAAAGCTGTAGTAGTTGATGGAAAGGCAAAGAGCTGGAGCTTTGTGTCTGGGTTTTCAGGTTCAAAGAGATAATGACAGGCCCAGAGTGATCCAGTTTTGTTGGCTCAGAGAGGACACCCTCAGGCAATCTAGATGGTAAGCTTAGCATCCTAGGGGCTTTATCTTCCTGATGCAAGAGTTCTGCTCTATAGTTGCTGATGCCTGAGCCCTCTATTGAAAGGTCACCCTCACCAGCTAGCACCTCTTCAATTTGGGATCAAGGGGAGGTTCTATTTGGATTTCGGCTCATACACTCTATCCTGACATCCAACCATGTCAATAAACTACAGTCAGGATGTAAAACACTGTTGAACTGATGAGTTTTGGCATCTAAACAGCCAACTATAAGCCTACCTGTCAGGATTATTGTAACAGTCTCTTGGGGAGTGGGTGTTACCTTGAGGTTCTCTGTGCCCACCTCCCATTGATCCTGTTATTAGGCAATCTTCTTAAACACCAGCCTTACCATATTATGCCTTTTCTCAAGAGTCTTCATGGCTTACTATGGCCTTCTACACAAAGCCTGGCTCCCTCGTGAGATAATCCACTTCGGTTGTCCCATCTAGGTTGTGTCCCAGCAGCCTGTCTCCTTCCTGTTTAGTCCCGTCTCCTCAAGGCTTCTCACAGATGCTGGACTCTCTTCTTCCCTTTTGATTTTTCTCCTGTTATTCTGCTTATTTTAAAGGTTCTTTCTCTCCTTCCATGAAGGAAATCTTGTTGATCCCTTGAGGGTGACTGTGGTTCCTACCTTCTCTAGGAAGGCTTTCCAGGGAAGCACCAGTAACTTTTTCTCCTCTTAGGTCTGTTATAGTGGATGTTTCATTCATTTCTTGTGTGCCTTATATCAGGTTTTGTAGCCTGCTTCATTGGCAGCACCTCGAGGGTAGAGATGAAGCTTTATTGTTAGTGAGATAGTTTGAAATATGGAAAAGACACCAGATATGGGCACAAAAAACCAAAAGACTCAATTCTGTCACTTACTATCAGTGGGAATTTGGGGAAATCACCTGTTATATCTGTTAGGTTTCCCACCATATGAACAAAAAACCTGCCTAGACAGAGATTGCCTTTTCCTATCCCATGGGCTTCTCTAAAGGGCATAATGACCAGGCCCACGGCTATGCATTAAACTTGCCTCTTTCTTTTCCACTTACAGTCATCTTTAGGACTATGATAAATATTTACCTCTTTTCTTCTGGGCATGTAGTAAGATTATACTCTCCTACCCATTAGGTGGGATTATATGATTATTATCTGGTCTATCACATGTAAGGATTATGCACACTATCACTTCATTCTCCTTTCCTTGGTAATAATGAAGTGTGTTGTTGCAAATGGTGGCTGCTCCCTCATCCTGGGTCCTTGAATATAGATGATGATGATACAGACAGAGCCTCTATCATATCCAGGAAGGTCATGTAGTGTGGTTAAGAAATGAACTTTTGTTATTTTAAGTCCTTGAGATTTTGTGTGTGTGTGTGATTTTTTTTTAAAATTTTTTATTATGATGTTGTGGGGTACAGTTAAGGGTCAGGTATACAATTATGTTCCATTCAGGCACCCTGCTGATAAGAGATGTTTCTCCGTCCCCAGACAAATATTTGCTATTGTTAATCCCATCTCCCTTCCCCCCCCATAGTTTCCCAGTACCGTCAGTCGTTTTCTTTATTTTTTTTTTTGAATTGGAGTCTCACTCGGTCGCCAGACTGGAGTGCAATGGCCGCTCCCGGCCACCACAGCCTCGCCTGCTGGGCTCTGGCGATCCTTCCACCTCAGTCTTCTGAGTAGCCAGAATTGCAGGCATGTGCTACCACGCCCAGCTGACTTTTTGATTTTTATTGTAGAGATGAGGTCTTGCTGCCTAGGTGGGTCTCGACCCGCAGCCTCAGCCAATTCACTCACCTCAGCCTCCCAAAGGCGTGGGATTACAGGCTGAGCCACTGAGCCCGGCTAATCATTTTCTTATAGTATTACATTGGATGTTGAAGGTCCATTATATGAGTGAGAACATGTGATACTCGGATCTTTGTTTCTGTGAGAGGTCACTCAGTATTATAGACTCTGGTTCCATCCAGGTTGCTGCGAAATTCATGATTTTGTTCTTTTTTATGGCTGCATAGTATTCCATTGTGTATATGTACCACATTATTTTAATCCAGTCCTCTTTTGATGGGAAGCATGGTTGCTTCCAGGTTCTTGCTATTGTGAACAATGCTGCGATAACCATACGTGTGCAGGTATCTTTTTTATAGTGTGATTTGAGTTCTTCAGGGTATATTCCCAGTAGGGGGTTTGCAGGGTCATATGGGAGGTTGATGTTTAGGGCTTTTAGGAATTGCCACACTGCTTTCCACAGAGCTTGCACTAGTTTACACTCCCACCAACAGTGTAGAAGTGTTCCCTTTTCGCCACACCCTCTCCAGCAGATGTTATTTTTTGAGTTGTTGATGATTGCCATTCTGATTGGGGTTAGGTGGTATCTCAGTGTGGTTTTGATTTGTATCTCG
>NW_007258460.1:1276298-1277058 GCF_000164805.1 Carlito syrichta | reverse complement strand
CTCCCTGATGATTAGTGAGGTTGAACATTTCTTCATGTGTTTGTTGGCTGCTCGGATGTCTTCTTTTGTGAAGTGTCTGTTCATATCTTTTGCCCATTTTATAATGGGGTTGTTTGTTTTTTTCTTTTCAGCACGTTTGAGTTCCTTGTAGATTCAGGATGTTAAGCCTTTGTCAGACCTGGTGTTGGCAAATACTTTCTCCCAGTCTGTAGGCTGTGTCCCTGCTCTCTTGATGGTTTCTTTGGCTTTGCAGAAGCTTGTCAGTTTAATAAGGTCCCACTTGTCTATCATCTCTCTTATGACCTATGGATTTCGGGTTTTGTTCAGGAATTGGATGCCAGTTCCGATTTCCATGAGGGCATTTCCTTCCTTTTCTAAGGTTCTTAGGGTTTGAGATTTTACATTTAGGTCTCTGATCCATTTGGAGTTAAACTTTGTGCATGGGGATAGATAGGGGTCCGTTTTCAATCTTCTGCATGTGGTCAGCCAGTTTTCCCAGCACCATTTACTGAATAGGCTCTCCTCTCCCCAGTGGTAGGTGGTGGAGGCTTTGTCAAAAATGAGTTGGTTGAGAAATTGAGGTTTTGCTTCTGGAATCTCACTTCTATTCCATTGATCTATATGCCTGTTCCTATACCAATACCAAGCTGTTTTGATGATTGTAGCTTTATAGTAAAGTTTGAAGTTTGGTAATGTGATACCACCTGCTTTTTTTTTTTTTTTGGCTGAGGATTGTTCTGGCTATTCTTGGACGTTTGCG
>NW_007258460.1:1275264-1276278 GCF_000164805.1 Carlito syrichta | reverse complement strand
TATCATCTGCATAGAGAGATAACTTGACTTCCTCTTTTCCTATTTGGATACCCCTGATTGACTTATCTTCTCTGATTGCTCAAGCCAGGACTTTCAATACTATGTTGAGCAGGAGGGGTGAGAGAGGGCATCCTTGTCTTGTTCCAGTTTTCAGGGGAAATGGTTCCAATTTTTGTCCATTCAGGAGTATGTTGGCTGTGGGTTTCTCGTAGATGGCTTTTACTATTTTGAGGTATGTTTCCCCCATATGCCCTAGATGTTCCAGGGTTTTTTATCAAGAAAAGGGTGCTTTGATTTTATCTAAAGCTTTTTTCTGCATCTAATGATATAATCATGTGGTTTTTGTTTTGACATCTGTTGATGTATTTAATTACATTTATGGTTTTACGAATGTTGAACCAGTCTTGCATCCCAGAAATGAAGCCTACTTGGTCATGATGGATGATTTTTGAGATATATTGCTGAATTCGGTTTGCTAGGATCTTGTTGAGAATTTTAGCATCTGTGTTCATCAAAGATATTGTCCTGTAGTTCTCTTTCTTTGTTGGATCTTTACCTGGCTTGGGTATCAATGTGATGTTGGCTTTGTAAAATGATTTGGGGAGAGTTCCATCTTTCTCAATCACCTAGAATACCCTCAGTAGGATTTGTATCAGCTCCTCCTTGAATGTCTTGTAGAATTCTACTGGAAAGTCATCTGGACCAGGCTTTTTTTTGTAGGTAGTTTTCTTATTACATAATCGGTTTCCTTGATTTTTATTGGTCTATTTAGGGTCTCAATTTCTTCTTGTTCCAACCTAGGTAGGTTGTGTGATGTCAGAAAGTCCTCCATTTCCTTAAGATTTTCAAGTTTGTTTCCATACAAGTGTACATAGTAGTCTCTAATGATCTTTTATACTTCTTCAGGGTCAGATGTGACTTCATTTTTTGTGTTTCTGAATGTGCTTATTTGGTTTTTGGTTTTTTTCTTGTTTTTTCTTGGTCAGTCTAGCTAGGGGACCATCGATCTTGTTT
>NW_007258460.1:1273274-1274982 GCF_000164805.1 Carlito syrichta | reverse complement strand
TTCCAGCTTCGTTAGGTGGCTTGTAGGGCTGTAATTTGTGTTCTTTCCATTTTCTTCATGTGTGTCTGTAGGGATATAAATTCCCCTCTTACTACAGCTTTCAAGGCGTCCCAGAGATTTTGGTAAGATGTTTCTTCATTTTCATTTGTTTCCAGGTATCTTTTGATCTCTGTTTTGATTTCATCATTGACCCAGGAGTTGTTTAGCATCATGCTGTTTAGTGTCCATATCTTTGTGGTATTTGGGGGGACCTTGTTGGTGTCAATGTTTATTTTTATTCCACTGTGGTCCAAGAAGGTGCATGGTAGAGTTTCAGACCTTTTAAATTTGCTTATGCTTGATTTATGTCCAATTATGTGGTCGATCTTAGAATATGTTCCATGCGGTGATGAGTAGAATGTATATTCTGTGGTCTTTGGATGGAGTGTTCTGTAGGTATCAATTAAGTCCATATGGTCCAGAGTCACATTGAGGTTACAGATATCCTTGCTGATTTTTTATCCTGATGATCTGTCTAGGGTTGTGAGTAGGGTATTAAAGTCCCCAGTTATGATGGTGTTAGAGTCAATATCTTTCTTTAGTTTTCCTAGAAGTTGCTTTATGAAAGTGGGCACACCTATGTTGGGTGCATATATGTTTAGGATAGATATTTCTTGTTGATGGAGTGAACCTTTTATCATTATGTAGTGGCCCTCTGTATCTTTTTAAATTTTTGATAGCTTAAATGGTATTTTGTCTGAAATTAGGTTTGCAACTCCTCCTTTCTTTTGTGTTCCATTTGTCTGAAAGTTTGTTTCCCATCCTCTTACTTTGAGTCTGTGTATGTTCTTTCTAATGAGATGGGTCTCTTGAAGGCAGTATATTGTTGCCTGGTGATATTTTATCCATTTTGCCATTCTATGTCTTTTCAGTGGTGCATTTAGTCCATTCACATTCAGGTAATTATTGAAATGTGAGAGTTCGTCCCTATCATAGAGTTCTTATAGAGTTGTTCTTCCACTTGGTTTTTTTTTTTTTTGTCTTTCTTTTGGTTTTGGGGTTGGTTCATGTATATTTTATTCTTTTCCCTGTACTCTTGGGAAGAACATAGTCCTTTTTTCTTTTCTTCTGTGTTTAGTACTTTCTTAAGTGTTTCATGTAGAGGTGGTTTGATGCCAGCATAAGTTCTTAGGGATTGGATATCTGGGAAAGATTTTAATTCTCCCTCACTGATGAAGCTTAGCTTGGCCATGTAGGTTATTCTTGGTTGAAATTGTTTATGTTTTAGGACTTTGAAGATAGGGCTCCAAGTACTCCTAGCCTGCTGGGTTTCTGTAGATAAATCTGCCACTATTCTGATTGGTCTTCCATGGTAGGTGATCTGGCCTTTTTCTCTTGCTGCCTTTAGGATTTTTTCTTTTATGCCTACTTTGTTTAGGTGAATTATTATGTGTCTGGGAATTGGTCTTCTCATTTGTTATTTTGCAGGGGTTCTCTGAATCTCTTGTGATTGAATTTTTGCATCATTGATTAGATAAGGGAAGTTTTCTTGAATGATCTCATGGAAAGTTTGTTCCAGTGTGGTCTCTCTCTCTTGTTCTGCCTCAGGTAGTCCAATTACTCTTAGGTTAGGCCTCTTGAGGTAATCGCTCATCTCTTGAAGGTTTTATTCTGTCTTTTTGAGATTATTTTCTGTGTTTTTAAGAGTTTGGGTTATTTCTATATTTTG
>NW_007258460.1:1219404-1272944 GCF_000164805.1 Carlito syrichta | reverse complement strand
CATACTCTTCTTTTGGGTTTTCTTCATGTGTGTAGATTTTTCTCTCTCTCCCCCTTTCCCTCCCCTTCTCTAATTCCATTTTTGAGGGAAGGTGGGGTTGCTTTTATTTCTCTTCTGCAATATCCTATTCATCCTTATGAGGGTCTTTTGGCTTTGTTCACTTTTCAGGTTGGAGTATAGGCTGTAATCTGTACTTTTTGCAGTTTTGAGGTTTAATTGAGAGGGAAGCCGTGGTTCAGAATGCTGATTCTAGCATCCATGATCAGGTGTATGAGCACACTGGAACCTATTTCCCTCTGCCTTACAATCTGTCCATTCAGCAGTATGTAGTCTTGGTTCCTAGATTAAAAAGGGGTGTTTAAAAGAGGAAAATAATGGAGGAAGTGGGGGTCAATAGGGAGTTAGAAAGAGAGAAAAGTGAGAGGGAAAACAGATATACATATCAACTATCAGGTGAGAAAGTGACACAAGGCCGGGAAGAAGTGAAGAAAGACATGTAAGAAAGATTCCCTAAAGAGTACTGATAGCAGCCGGGCTAACTGTCTCAGCCTGTAATCCTGCACCTTTGGGAGGCTGAGGTGAGTGGATTGCCTGAGCCCACAGGTTCGAGACCCTCCTGGGCAGCGAGACCTCATCTCTACAGTAAATCAAAAAATCATCTGGTCGTGGTAGCGCATGCCTGTAATTCCAGCTACTTGGAAGGCTGAGGCGGAAGGATCGCCGGAGCCCAGGAGGTCGAGGCTGCGGTGGCCGGTAGTGGCCACTGCACTCCAGTCTGGGCAACAGAGTGAGCCTCCAACTCAAAAAAAACAAAACAAACAAACAAACAAAAAGAGTACTGATAGCTACACAGAGACAGGACAACAAAATCAAGACACAGTGTAAGTTAGATGGTAAACAACAAACGTGATCAAATCCAACAGTTACAATGATAAAATCATAAGTCAAAATAAGCGATCAGACTAAAGTCACTTCTGATCTCTGATTCCGGTCTCTCCCCTTTGTTTTTTGTTGCAGCGTAGGAGTGGGGCTTTGTCTCCTGTTTCATGCTGTTGCCTTAGGAACTGAGGTAAAGTTTGTTGATAGGTGGGCGGGGCAATGGAAGGCTCTGCCTGGAGAATGGTGAGGCAGTTTATGTAGATCTGTTTTTCTCCTCTTGTCTGGGTCCCCCAGCTTGGGGTCTCATGCTGAGTGCCTCAGCTAGGGTGGGCCTGGAGTTCCAGAGCTCGAAAGCTCCAAAGGGCAGGCGATGAGTGGCGAGAGTGGCCCTGGGCCCCCCACAGGGTACTTCAGCCAGGAATGGGACCAGTGTCTCTGAGGGGTGGGCGCCCAGATCCTCCCTTAGTGACCAGCAGCTTAGTGCTGGGTGCTGGACTGGAGACAATTTAGCCTGGGAGGGGGCTGGGACCTGAGACTTCCACGCACGCAGTGGAACAGCAGCAGCAGGGGGCTGCAATATCTGACCCTGCATGGGACCGAAGGTCCCCGGGCCTCACACCAGCATGGCTGGTGGTGTGCTGGGGGGTTAGGGGAAGAGAGGTAAGAGTCTTTTGGGGAACTCATGTTCGGAGAATCTCACTAGTTCACCTATGCTGTTGCCATCTTGTTCCCATCTCGTGTGTGTGTGATTAATACAATATAACCTAGCCTGTCCTGTCTGATGCCATATCTTCCTTAGTCCTTGCCTCTATTTCTACTCTTCCTGGCCTTTCTCACCCACAAGGAGTAACCTACCATTGGACAGAAAGCCCCCAATAAGCAGTGGCAAGGGCGTAAGAAACTATTGGTAGATACCTTTCTGATATTCTTTAACAGCATTTTCATGATTTTAGAGCCAGAGAATTCTCTCTGTTCTTCCGAGACAAGCTTGAAGATGTCAAAGAATATTTTTGTCCAAACCAAGTTTTGGGTTTTATTTTTAATAGGTGATTAGTTATTACTTTCCCCAACACAGAGTGAATTTTGCTTTTGTAAGTAGTAATTATTTCTCCAGCATATTCTTCTAGTGTTTAAATCAAGATGCTACAGAAATATGTAGACTATTTAATGTTAGAAAAACAAAGAAATACATAGTATAATTGAATTGATAAGATCTTCTATAAGCCTCTGTGACTTTAAAAATAATGCTAGTAGCTGGGCTCAGTGGCTCAGCCTGTAATCCTGTGCCTTTGGGAGGCTGAGGTGAGTGGATTGCCTGAGCCCACGGGTTCGAGACCTGCCTGGGCAGCAGGACCTCATCTCTACAATAAATCAAAAAATCAGCCAGGCATGGTAGCGTGCACCTGTAATTCCGGCTACTCAGAAGGCTGAGGCAGAAGGATCACCGGAGCCCAGCAGGTCGAGCCTGCGGTGGCCAGGAGCAGCCACTGCACTCCAGTCTGGGCGACAGAGTGAGACTCCAACTCAAAAAAAAAAAAATAATGCTAGCTTACTAATCTTATCTAAGTTATAACCTCCAAATATTTCTTGTCAAATCAGGATCTAGGAATACGAGTCTTTTCTGAAACATAGAGAAGACTATGCTGGTTTTGTTTTATCTACTATGCTTTGTTGAGACATGAGCATGAAGATTTTCTCAAAATCTCTAAAATGAGTATTAGAAAGATACCTGGAAAGCAAAGTGTTCTCATAGAATTAGCTTACATTTCATACATTCTTACCTGTCTCAGCCTCCTAACACACCTGCCCAATTATGTCTTCAGTAAGAATCTCTAAGAGATATTCCAAAGAGCAAAAATAGGACAATGAGTTTGCATGTAGGCTAAGAAGAACAAAACTATATAATTTTGTTCTTCAGTCATGGCTAACTTAGAATTTTCTTTAATTAATAGACTTGGCTAATGCCATGTTGTTATCCAACAATGTGCCTGAGAAATAAGAACACTTGTTTTTCTCACTATATGACAAGGCACAGATGTGCTCAAATCAAGAGTAAGTGAGGAATCCAAATCCCAAGCCAGGACTCATGGTTTAGCTAAAAATCTAGTGAGCAAGGCAGGAGCAAATAGAAGAAATGTAAACATCCTCACCTATTTGCTTGGTTAGGGATTGTCCAAGGGACTAAATAGATGCAATAGACTATTGACTTAGAGTAGTTTCTATTTTACAAGATCAGGCGTACAGCATCCAGTATGTAGGATTGTACAGTGTTTTGTGGAAAAGGGTTCTGGACAAGTGTGATTTTGAAATATTTTCCACAGGAAACAAAATGCCACAGAATGTGAAACTGCCAGTGAAGTGGTTCATTTGTAGCAGCAGTTGGATGATGGAAATTATCCACACTCATTCTCAATTTGGATGCTGGATATAAAAATTAAAGTTTTTTATATTTATTTATTTATTTATTTATTTTTACTGAAAGAATCCCTGGAGACAGTGATGCAATTTGTAGATGTGAGGGTTCAAATAGAGAACTCAAGAGAATTACAGCAATGTTGACACACTGACAGACACTCTTTTCTCTCAGACTCAACATGGAAGAGCACACTAAATACAGAGATTCATTTTTACAGAATAATACTTTACTTCTAAGTATTCATACAACAATCTTTGGCAGACGAGAACATTATTTAAAAAGTATTGCGTGTAGTAAAATTATGAAGGAAAAACGAAGGTGGTGAGACAAAGTAAGTAATTCTCTTATCTTTCCTTTTTAAAAAAAATTTATTTGAAAGATACGGGGTACAATTCAGGATTATGTACATAAGTGGTAATCATACAGGTGAAGTTTGGGCCTCCCATTGGTCCTCACTTTGCCTGGTTTGGGATTAGGTACCTTTACTGAGTTATATGCCCCTCCTCCCTGGCAGTTTCCTGCTACTGCCAATCCATTTCTTGTTTTATTTTGATAAATGTTCAGTGTCTGCTTATGAGTGAGAACATGTGGAACTCAGTTCTTTGTTTCTGTGATAGATCACTGAGTGTGATACACTCTAAATCCTTCCTAGCTGTTGCGAAGTCTGTAATTTTGTCCTCTTTTATGGCTGCATAGTATTCCATCATGTTTATGTATCACATTTTTTTTTATCCCATCCACTATTGTTGGGCAGCATGGTTGGACCCATGTTTTTGCTATTGTGAATAATGCTGCAATAAACATGCATGACCAAGTATCTTTTTTTATAGAATGATTTGAGTTCTTTTGGGTATATTCCCAGAAGGAGGATTGCTGGTTCATATGGAAGGCCGATTTTTAGATCTTTTGGAAATTGCCATGGTGTTTTCTGCAGAGGCTGTATTAATTTACACTCTCACCAACACTGTAGAAGAAGCATTTCTTTTCCCCTACATCTTCTTTAGCATCTGTTGTTTTTTGAATTATTAATGATGGCCATCCTGACTGGAGTTAGGTGGTGTCTCAGTGTGGTTTTGATTTGCACTTATTTGATGATTAGTGAGGCTGAACATCTTTCATGTATCTGTTGGCTTCTCATATGTCTTCTTTTGAAAGTGTCTATTCATATCTTATGTCAACTTTTTAATGGGGCTGTTTGTTTTTTTTCTTTCAGCATATTTGAGTTCCTTGTAGATCCTATGTTGGGCATTTGTCAGATATACAGGTGACAAATATTTTTTTTTTCCATTCTGTGGGTTGTCTCCCCACAGAAGCTTTTCAGTTTGATGAAGTCCTACTTGTCTATTTTATCTCTTATGGATTGGACTTTTGGGGTTTTCATTAGTAATTGGTTTCCCACTCCAATTTCTGTAAGGTTGTTTCCTAAGATTCGTATGATTCTCCATCTTTCAAAATGATAAAACAAGTTAGTTGACTTCATACTTACACATTTATCCAGGGTGGAGGAGAGGAAAGAGCAGGGATTGGGTCTAGTGGATACTGAATTGAATCTTAGTTCTGCCACTTTGAACTGTGTTACATTAGGCAGATAACTAAACATTTCTGAGTTCCAGTTTCTGAATCTGAAGCTACTTTAGAGGTCATTTTAGCAAACAAATAATATAATTTATTTGAAAATTCTATGTAATTGGGAAAGAAGATAGTTGTGCAATCAATACATAAGTGGACGCAATCTAAGGTGACCAAGAAAGACTCAAGAACGTCATTAACTTGTCTCCAAAATTTCTAGGCAGTATTGCAAAAGGTATTGGAAAAACAAGATGGCAGATGGACCTGAAAGAGGAAATCAGAAGGGCACTACTACGAGCATAGGGACCAGAGATATGAAGTCACTTGGCTTGCATAAAAAAAATCAAACCACATAGGACAGGACCTCAGTCTTGGAAAGGTTAGCTCATGCCTGTGATTAAAGTCTATAAAAGCGTGAGTAGTGTGAATATGGATTTGTTCACTCTGCTTCATTTATCTCCACTAATTTGATATGTGAATATAGGGCAATTTTAGAGCTTGAGAAAACTTTGGAACAAATACTTATAATATGTGCACACACAAAAGATAGTGAACTTTGTGGTTCAGAGCCTCATCCTCTCTTATCTGCTAATTAATCTCATTGCTACTTAGTTCTTCCCATTTCTACCTTTCATTCTGTAGCCCCAGATGTATTTTCCAAATGTAAATCTAATCATGGCAACCTCAAGTTTTCCTTTTGAATGGGTTTACCAAAATTATGTATGTGGCTTTCTCAAGCTATTTGCAGAGGGGTAGTGATATAGGAAGCTGAAGACAAATGTTTTATCTCTTCTGCATTGTAGAAATAAGACTGTACCAACGTATCGTTCTAACAAAAACATAGCCATAAGTTATGCTAAAATCTAACCACCCATAGTTGTCTTTGGAACTACAGAACTCTGAAGAGAAACAGTTTCTTCTAGAGGCCAATATTTTTTATTCTATCCCTTGTTACTTAATAAGCCTCAGAGTTATTTTTGTATTCATTCTGGGGGTGTGGCTACTTGTTTTAGAAAATGAGACTGAATATTAGAAAAAATCCAGCTGCACAATGGGGTATTATTTAGTCATACAGAAGAAGAAAATCATGGATTTCATAGCAAATTGGATGGAGTTGGAGACCATCATACTTAGTGATCTATCGCAGAAACAAAGAATTGTATACTGCATATTCTAACTCATAAATGGGACCTGAACATTAATCACATTAGCACAAGAGAGACTGGCCGTCACTGGACACTGCCAGGGGAGGGGGAGCACATAACAATACAAAGGTATCTTGTCCTAAACCAGGGGAAGTGAGGACCCGTTGGAGGTCCAAATTTCCCCTGCAAGCAGCCTACGTGTGTAGCTAATCCTGACTTGTACCCCACATCTTTATAATAGTAGTAGTAGTAGTAGTAGTAATAAAATTCAGCTATTTCTGCCAGCCTTGCCCCTGCCTTTTGTTACTTTTCACTTAGGAGGGAGAACTGAAGGGGCCTAGCTTCCTGAGACAGTTACAATCCTGTCTTTTTTGTGCCCTAGACATTTCTACCATGTATCTCCTCAGGACATTACATGACTACAAGGCCACAACATATGCCAGGCTGAGATTCTTCCACAATTCTCTTTTCAAACCAGATTCAGTCTCCTCATCCAAACAAGCTCTTTAGAGAGTTAAATAATGGGCACCGGATAACTGCATCATCCAAAGAATGTCTGTATTTTAAACATTGTAACATAAACTGTCAGCAATATAATTAACATGACTGAAATGCACTGTGTCACTTGAAAAATAATTCGAACTCCTCTCTCTTCCCCCATTATGTGGGCTCTCTACCTACGTAATGGCAATTTGTTTTTTCCAGAGAAAATAAAACCTAACCCAATAAATTATACCTCCACAGAGCAAAAGCTTTCTTAGAATATACAAAAAGTATCTTTTCTCTTCATGTCTTATCATACATTGCTGTTGTTCTAGCTAGGCTCGTGGTGAGAGCTCATGTGAGCTGGTGCCATTTGTTCCTTTCCCCAGCTTTTATCTTTGCTCAGCTCTCATGTTACAGAAACTGAGTAACTTTTGTTACTCCAGTTTGTCCAAAACCCCCCAAGAATCACATTCCTGACAACTTTTTCCCTGCTGGGTCCTCTTTTCATTCTCCTATGTTGTTAGTTTGCTTCTTTCAAGCAGATACAGCCCACAACTTGAATTTTCTTCCCAGACTGAACTTTCCCCAAATATATTGTATATGGGACCAATATTTATATTTGTTGGATTGGAAGGTCTTTTCTCTTTTCCATGGGTTTTCTATAAAAAGAAAAACCCGTTTCTTTATTTTATTTGTTTTTTGAGTTCCTGATTTCTCAGTTTCAAAGCCCAAGCAATCGTTTCCTGTTCACGTACTAAAATTTTGAACATCCTCACTTATTTCAAGGTTTTTGAACTGCTCACAACAACTTTATACACATTCCTGTTTGTTGCCTATTTCTTTTTTCATACTGTAATTGAGCCTACATTTTGAGTCTTTGAAATCCACAACCATCATTCAGTGTTTGCCTACTGTTCATTGAGTCAACTTGAAAACATATGATGCAGAAGTTCTCGGTGAGACTGTGTGAAGTCAGAGAAATTTCTAGATCAGTCCTGTCTCACATTATTCTCTGACTCTGAATTCAGGAAGCATTTATTTTTATTTCATTTCAATAGCTTTGAGGGTACAAATAGTTTTGATCTGAACTTTAAGGGTATCCACCACTCCCACCTATGCACATTGTACCTAATAAGTGATTTTTTGACTCTCCATGCTTTTCCCCCCACCCCGCTGAGTCTCCAGTGGCCTTTATATTATTTGCCATATCTTTGCATATCCTTAGTTTAGTTCCCACTTATAAGTGAGAACATGTGGTGTTTGTTCTTTCGTTCCTGAGTTAGTTCACATAGGATAATGTTCTCCAATTAGATCCAAGTGGCTGCAAAAGACATTATTTTATTCTTTTTGGTAGCTGAATAGCATTCCTGTGTGTGTGTGTGTGTGTGTGTGTGTGTGTGTATCACATTTTCATTATCCACTGATCAGTTGACCATTTAGGTTGATTCAACATCTTTGCAATTGTGAATTGTGCTGCAGTGAATATGTGGGTGGAGGTGTCTTTTATGTATGATGACCCCTGTTTCTTTAGGTGGATACTTAGTAATGGAATTGCTAGATCAAATAGTAGATCTACTTTTAGTTGCTTGAGAAATCTCCATAGTGCCTTCCATAGAGGTTGTACTAATTTACACTTCCACCAACAGTGTGTAAGCATTTCCTTCACTCTGCATCTGTGCCAGCATCTATTGCCTTTTTTCTCTTACTGATTTGTTTAAACTCTTTGTAGACTGTGAATATTAGTTCTTTGTTAGATGCATAGTTTGTGAATATCTTCTCCCATTCTGCAGGTTGCTTATTTGTTCTGTTGATTGTTTCTTTTGTTGTGGAGAAGCTTTTTAGTTTAATTAAGTTTCACTTAATTATGTTTGTTTTCGTTGCATTTGAGTTTTTAGCAATAAATTTTTTGTCTAGGTCAATGCCTGAAGAGTTTTTTTTAGTTTTTCTTCTAGTATTTTTATTGAAATCCTGAAATTTTACTGAATTCATTTATCAAGTCCAGAAGTCTGGTTTTAGGTCTGACACTTAGGTCTTTAACCTGTCTGGAGTTAATTTTTTTTTTATATGAGGAGAGTAAAAGATCTGGTATCATTTTTCTGCATGTGGCTATTCAATTTTTCCAATGCCATTTGTTGAATAATGTGTCCTTTCCCTAGTGTATTTTTTTTCTGCTTTGCCAAAGATCAGTTGGTTGTAGGCATTTGGGTTTATTTCTGGATTCTCTATTCTATTCCATTGATCTATGTGTCTTCTCTTCTACCAGTACTATGCTGTTTGGGGTACTACAGCCTTGTAGTATAATTTGAAATCAGGTAATGTGATACCTCCAGCTTTGTTCTTTTTGCTTAGGATTGCTTTGGCTGTTCTGACTATATTTGATTCTATATAAATTTCAGGATTATTTTTTCTAATTCTGTGAAAAAAGGACATTGGTAGTTTGATAGGGATTGCCTTGAATCTATAGACTATTTTGGTTAATATGGTCAATTTAACAATGTTGATCCTTCCAATCCATAAACATGGGATGCATCTTCATTTGTTTGCGTCCTCTAAAATTTCTTTCATTAGGGTTTTATAGTTCTACTTACAGAAATCTTTCACCTCCTTACTTAAATACATTCCTAGACATTTTAGGTTTTTGCCTGATATTGTAAATGGAATTGAGTTATTGATTTGATTCTCAGCTTGGTCATTATTGGTGTATAGCAATGCTACTCATTTGTGTGTATTGATTTTGTATCCTGAAATTTTACTGAATTCATTTATCAAGTCCAGAAGTCTTTTGGAGGAGACTTTAGGATTCTCTAGATATAAAATCACACTCTCAGCATACAGAGGTATCTTGATTTCTTCTTTTTCAATGTGGATATCCTTCCTTCCTTCCTTCCTTCCTTCCTTCCTTCCTTCCTTCCTTCCTTCCTTCCTTCCTTCCTTCCTCTCTACCTAATTTCTTTGGCTAGGACTTCTAGTACTATTTTGAATAAAAGCAGTGAAAGTGGATAGTAGGCATCCTTGTTTTGTTCTTGAGAGGAAATATACTCAAACTTTTTTCCATTCAGGATGACATTGACTGTGAGTTTCTCATATATGGCTTTTATGATTTGGGGGAATATCCCAAATCATATTTTGCTGAGGGTTTTTATCATAAAGGGGTGCTGTATTTTATCAAATGCTTTCTTCTGCATCTATTGAAATGATCATATGATCTTTTTTTATCACAAACCAAACACATAGCATTTATTTTTCATTAATTAATGTTTTGTCATAATTGTTAATTTTTTTCTTATTGATCTTTAGTTACAGGAAAAAGTGACACTTAAATAGACCAGTAGCTCTGGAAACCCTGCAGAGTTTTAAATCACAGAGGTAGAGACTGAGAGACTGATAATTAGGATGTTGCTTTGATCAGTTGTTAGGAAGTACTTGTAACTAGAAGTTTCTTGCATATGACTAACCATCTTACTGCAACATTATACTGGTGAAGTGGTCCATGGAACACATGGCTGCTGTCTCTTTTTTTGAGTTGGAATCTCATTCTGCTACCTAAGATGGAGGATAGTGACATGCTCATGGCCACCATAGCCTCGACTTGTTGGGTTCAGGTGATCCTTCTGTCCCCGCCTTCCAAATAGCTGGAACTGCAGACATGTGCCACCATGCCTGACTAATTTTTCACAATTTATTGTAGAGATGAAGGCTCATCAAGTTGCCCAGGCTGGTCTTGAACCTGTGGGCAGAGGCCATTCTCTCATTTCAGCCTCCCAAGGTGCTGGGATTACAGGCATGAGCCACCGTGCCAGGTCTATGGCTGCTCTCTAGCTTGCCAATGAAACCTGAGAGGCAGGGACTTACTTCTCAGGTGTAAAGACCCCTCCATAATTTTTTTTAATACTGTTTATGTAGTGGATCATATTTATTGACTTGTGTAAGTTAAACCAACCTTGCATCCCTCGATAAAACCAATTCAGTTGTGGTGTACTATTTTTTAATGTACTATTGTATTTGTTGAATATTTTCACATCTATGTTCATAGGGGATATTTGTCTTTTGTTTCTTTTTTTGTTGTGTCTTTTCCTGGCTTAGGTAGCATAGTGGTACTGACTTTGTAGAATGGATTACAGAAGATTCCCTCTGAGAGAACTGTAATAGGGTATACCATAGACTTAGGTTAAGAGTATGCTATAACTCAATAAATATGTAATTGGCTTGTGAACAATAGCACAGCCATTTTAGTTTTCTGCTTTAAAACATAACCTGTAGCTGTTTAAAGTTTCAGTTATGGGAAAAACTGCAAAGCTCCAGTTCAAGCTTCAACCCCTTCCCTTGACCCACTTTCCCTTTAGCAACAACCAATCAGGTGCCAGGGGAAAATCACCTAAAGTTTCCAAATGTCTCTGCAACTTCCCCAGCTAGTGGGCCAAGGACAGCCCGAGTCAAGCTAGCCAATCCTCCACGATTAAGCTGACCACCAGAGGTTACCACCCAATTAAATGGTAACAAGACTGGAAAGTCCCCCCAAACTTCTCCTCCCTTTGTGTAAAAACATAAAAGGTGTCTGCTTAAGGAAGTCAGGGCCTCTGGGTGTATTCTGCTGTGTCGGTTGTCGATAGAGGTCCAGGCTCGAGCTTGCAAATAAAAACCCTCTTGAACTTTCATTGGAATTGGCTCTTGGTGGTCTCTCGGATTGAACATTCGGCCACTACATCCTCCTCTTTAGTTTTGTAGAATAATTTCAGTAAAATTGGCACCAGTTCTTTGAAGATCTGGTAGAATTCAACTGTAAATCCATCATGTCCTGGAGTTTTTTGTTGTTGTTGTTGTTGTTGTTGGGAGACTTCTAATTACTTTTTTAATCTCACTACTCATCATTGGTCTGTTCAGGGTTTCTATTTCTTCCTGATTCAAAGATAGGGGGTTGTATGTTTCCAATAATTTATCCATTTCCTCTAGATTGTCTAATTTGTTTGACTATTATGAATAGAAGTATTCATAATAGTCTCAGATGATCTTTTAAATTTCCCTTGTGTCAGTTGTAATGTCTCCATTTTCATTTCTGATTGAGCTAATTTGAATCTTCTCTCTTCCTTTCTTAACTAACCTAGCTAGTGGTCTATCAATTTTGTTTGTCTTTTAAAACAAGCAACTTTTTGTTTCAGTGATCCTTTGTATCATTTCTCTTAATTCCACTTTCATTTAGTTTTGCTCTGATCTTTGTAATTTCTTTTCTTTTGCTAGCTTTGGACTTTTTTTTTTTTCTAATTCCTTTAGGTGTGATGTTTGGTTGTTGATATGTGATCTTTCATTCTTATTAATGTAGCCCTTAAATGTTATAAACTTTTCTCAGTGCACAGCTTTGGCTGTGTCTCAGAGGTTTTGATAACTTGTTTCATTGTTCCCTTTGTTTTTTAAACTTCCTTCTTGATTTTTAAAAACTTCCTTCTTGATTTCATTTTTAACCAAAGGGTTATTTAGGAGTAGGTTGTTTAACTTCCATATCTTTGGTATCTCAAGTTCCTTTTGGAGTTATTTTCTTGTTTTATTTCACTGTGGTCTGAGAAGGTGGTTGTTATGATTTCATTTTTTTAATTTGTTGGTCTCAACTTGTGGCCTATCACATGGTCTATCTTGGAGAATGTTCGACGTGCTGATGAGATAAAAGTATATTCTGTATTTTGGGATGGAATATTCTGTAGATGTTTGTTAGTTTCATTTACTCTAGCGTTCAGTTTCACAGCAATGTTTCCTTTTTGACTTTCTGCCTTGAAGATCTGTCTATTGCTGTCAGTCGAGTGTTGAAGTCTCCTACTATAATTGTATTGCTACTGATCTCTCTTTTTTAGGTCTAGTAAAATTTATTTTATAAAATTGAAGACTCTGGCATTAGGTGCATATATATTTAAAATTGTTATGTTTTCTCTTTGGATTGATTCTTGGATCATTATATAAAAGTTATCTTTGTCTTTTTTTACTGTTATTAATTTAACATCTGCTTTATTTGGTATGAGAGTGGCTAGTCCTGCTCATTTTTGGTTTCCATTTTTGTGGAATATTTTTTCCCATTCCTTTACCTTGAGTCTATAGGAGTCTTTGTGAGTTAAGTGGGTCTCTTGAAGGCAGCAGAAGTTTGGGTTATTCATTCTGTCAATCTGTGTCTTTTTAGTGGGCATTGAGAGCATTTATGTTTGGAGTTAATAATGATACATAAGGTACTATTCCATTCATCATACTGGTTGTTATCTGGTTGTTTTATTTATTTATTTTTTTTCTGTATTGTGTTGGTGTTCCATAAGTCCTGTGGGCTTTATTGTTTTCAGTGTGTATTTTTCCACTGATGTATATTGATCATTGGTTTCAGTGTTTAGAACTCCTTTGAGTAATTCTTGTAGAACCAGCAAAATGATGACAAATTCTCTTAATGTTTGCTTGCCTGAGAAAGATTTCATTTCTCCATCTATGAAGCTTAATTTTGCAGGATACAAAACCTTTGGTTGATTGTTATTCTGTTTGATTAGACTGAAGATGGGTCTTCTGGTTTGTAGGGTTTCTTCTGAGAAGTCTCCTGTTACTCTTATAGGTTTACCTTTGTAAGTTATTTGATGAGTTTGTCTCACTGGAAGTAAAAAATCTTTTCTTTACAGTAACTTTGCATAACTAGATGATTATATGCCTTGGGGATGACCTTTCTGTAATCTTTCCTCTTTTGGACTTCTTGTATCTGGATGTTTAGATCTCTGGCAAGGGCAGGGAAGTTTTTCTCTATTATTCCTTCCAATAGGTTTTCCAAAACTGTTACTTTCCCTTCTTTCTCAGGATCACCTGCGATTCCTAGGTTTGGATGTTTTGTATAATCCCACATTTCTTGGAGACTTTGTTCCATTTTCTTGATTCTGTTTTATTATCTTATTGAGTTGATTCAAAAGCCTTGTCTTCAAGTTCTGAGATCCTTTCTTCTGCTTGTTCTAGTCAACTGCTACATTCCACTGCATTTTGTACTTCCTTTAATGATTATTTCACTTCCAGAATTTTAGCTTGTTTTTATTTTAAGGTGTCTATCTCTTTGGAGAATTTTTCACTCATGTCCTAGAATTGTTTTTTAAATTTCTTTATGTTGGTTTTCAATTTTCTCCTGAACTTTGTTGATCAGTTTGATAATCATTCTTTTGAATTCTATATCCAAAATTTCAAAAACGTTATTTTGGTTAGGGTTTGTTGCTGAAGAGTCAGTGTGGTCTTTTGGGAGTCTCGATGAACTCTGTTTTTCCATATTTTCACAATTATTTTTCTGGTTCCTCTTCATTTGGGCAGACTATTTCTTTTTATTTCACATTGGTAAGAGGTTGACATAGGCACTGTAGTATTCCTTTGGTTATACATAGCCTTGGTTTGATGAGTTTTTCAACTGCCAGCTGTGGCAGTGCTGTGCTGGCATCCTTAGTAGCTGGAGTGGCTTGGAAAGTGGTGTTAGCTGGGATTTGTGATCAGGCCTTTCCCATACCTGAGGTATGGGTAAGCCAGGGGGTGGCACTCATGGGAGAGAGCCAGCTGTGATGGTGGCTGTGGGTTTTCTCTCTGGCATGTGTGGTTCCAAGGAAGTTACTAGCCAACCTAGGGGGAGGGGGAGGCTCTTGAGATTATCCAAGTTCTCTCTGTTTTGAGGCTTCCAATGGACTGTGTGGGGGTGGAGGAAGGAGCATGAACATTCAACATGAGTACATTCTTTGTTTTCCCAGTGAGGATTAGGAGAGAGTCCCAGGCCACAAGAGTAATGCTGTTGTGCAGGGCTGGCACAGAAGAGTTTACTCAGGAGTGAGATTGTTAAGGCAATGAGATCCATGGCTTTTCACCTTGGCCTTAGGCAGTTTGCCTTATGAATGTCAAAGTGCAGCTAGCCTCAGGGCCTCAGGCATTCTCAGGCAACCTGTCCCAGTCAGAAACTGTCTATAGCTGCAGATTTTGCTCTTGGGACCTGTTTCCTTCCAGACTGGCTAGGAGGCAGTCACATGGACAGGAGAGAACTTAAGATTTTCTTTTTTTTTTTCCATGTACCAGCCATATGGGCTGTGGCTGGGCATGATTATGTGTTAGGCAGTTTTTGGTAAAGGACTGGAGTCTCACAAGGCTCAGGGGACTTGCAAGTTCATGGCAGGAGTACAGAACTCCTGAATTCCCCTCACTCGCCTTCCCCATTGCATCTTGAGGTTGTTGTTGGACTGTGATGGTGCACTTGAGAGTCTGGCCAGTTCCAACCCAGGTTGATGGATTTTTTCTTCTTTGCACTCTGTGGTTGTTATTGCTTCTTTGAAGAGTTGTGGGGCATGCTGCTAGACTTTTGGGGTGCTGAGGAAACTATAGGTTTACTTTGTAGGATAAACTTACTCTAGTTACCTCATGTCAGTCATCTTAATCCTACTTTCTCCCGATTGCAAGTTTTGTTTTTTTTTTACTAAAATAATATGGGGCAGAAAATTAATTCATTCCTTTTTCCTAATTCTAGCATTAAAAAACCCAAAGTCAGTAGAATTTGTTATTTTGTAATGGAGAAGTGAAAATAAATTTCAGAGCAGTTGTTCCTTAACTGCTTATAAGTGATTGACAGAGATTATAAAACCCCCAAAGTCATTATGGTTTTGAGAGAGATGTTGCAGTTGTTTGTAATTTTGATGTGGGACTACCAGAAGACTTAGGGTCACATGCAGATTTTTAAAGTGGACAGTCATGGCCAATAAAGGCAGTGGGATGTTGTTGAATCAGTAGGATTATTGCATCCTTGATCTCTTTAATTGACAGTCACCCTCCCGTTAAAAATATGACTTCTCAAAATAATACGTTTTTTAGGGATCCTTCCCTGAGTTGTCTTGGAAATCTCAGGAACAAAACTGAACATAAAAATCTACACATCTACTTGCTGCATTCAATAGAACATTGTCATTGTAGGTGGCACAGAATGGACCAAAATTTTCAGGATCATGATCTCCTGGGCGCAGTCACACATTCAAACCTGAAATTTAGGCTTACCACAAAATATTTTTGCCTAGTAGTCTTCCTGTGAAGTTGGAAGTGACAAGATATTGATAATCAAGTATCCAATAAAGCTGACCATCCTGATATAAAACAAATTTAGTATTTATTTTAATTGTCCTATGTTGTAGAGTGCCTCAACCATGAGCATATTAGAGAAGAATGAACGCTGATGAAGAAATACCTCAATATGAAATTGTGCTATTAAGAAATATGCCCTACTGTCAAGTTGAAGATGTTAGTCTATTCTAAATAAGGCAGATTTAAGGCAGAGATAAATTGACATTAGCCACTGGAGTACTAATTAATAAACTCCATTATTAATTCTGTTAATGCAGAATAAACCAGGAATCCAATAAGTTGTAAGAATAAAGTGATTGGCTTTATAATTGCTTGGAGTTCCAACCCCAGAACAACTAAAACTTTTCTTGCCTAGCCAGAACTTGGTCTAAAAACACAGTCACCCCTAAGAAATGGGTTCTGTAATGCTTGTATTAAAATCTGGAATTTGGGGGAGACTCCAAGATGGCAATGGAGTCAGTCAAAGTGTGTGAGTCTCCATATAAATGAGTGCATAGGGACGGATATGCAAGTGTGTTGGCAAGTGAATGAGTGAATGGGGACACAGGAACAAGTGGCCTGAGTTCTCCTGCTGAAGCAGCTGCCCCACCCAGCCACTTGGATCCCAGTGTGATCCGCAGTACAGAGGCAGACACCATCTCTGTGACCCTACCTGAAAAAAACTGGCAAAAAACAGCAGCTGCCAGTGTTGCTCACCACCACAGCCTCCAGCACTATATCAGACATTGACAGTAGGGATCATAGAGAAACTACACTGGAAGAACTAGTCACTGGGTCCCAGCAGAGGGCAAGACACAGAGATGCAGAGGGCCCCCACTACTGCCTTGGTCCTGGTATCCAGGCAGAGACAGGCCTGCCCATGTGAACAGTGGGGCTATTCCCTGAGACTGAGGGGTGAATTCAGCACCTCCCTGGGGTTGATCACTGCCAATTCAGAGAGACTACCCCAGATGTAGCATCCTCAGAGTGATAGGCCCAATAAGGAGACCCAGTTGCCCCATTTCCCTGACTGGACATTTGCAAGTCTACAGCTGCAACCAGGGACAGAGAACACAGCCCACAGGAGATGAGTGGGCATGAGTTTTAAACTTACTCAGCTCCTTTTCCCCAGTGATTCATGAGGCATGAGACCCAGGCAGGGAACACCTGATCGGTAAACACCGAGAGCACTCAATACAGGTGCATCTGCTAGGGGCAGTTTATAGCCTCTCCCTGACCACATGGTGAACAGGGGGGCAGATCTAGAGGTGGGATCCCCTCCCCTCTGCTGAAAGTCAAGATCATCAGTGCTTGGGTCACACTGACAACCCAAAGCTTCAGAAACTGCCATAAGAAGGTGCTCAAGGATTAAATAAGTGTTTTGCTTTGTTTTGTTTTTCCCTGCTCTCTCTCTATATTTTGCTGGGTTGTGTGTATTTCATTTTGTTTTTTCCCTTCTCCTTATTTTTTCACATAAGTGTGTATGTAAGTGTTAAAATTTCCTCATATTGCTGGTTTTAAATTTTTAATTCTGTTCTTTTTTCTCTGTTTTACTGGTTTTTTTGGTCTGTCTGTTTGTTTTTTCTTCTTTCCTTCATTGTACTTTGTTTGTTTTTTCTTCTTTCCTTCATTGTCCTTTCTTCTCCTTTCTCTCTTTCTAAGTTTTTTTTCTTTCCTTTATGTTATTTTTTCCCCCGGAAAGATAAATATATATATATCGCATGAACATACTGAGAGGTGGTGGGAAGTGGGTCCCAGGGCCCCACACTCCAGTCAGCAAACATTATGATCTGCAGGCAGTTTTTGAATCTTAGCACCCCCAACATACGTTATTAGAATCTCAAAACTGCACAAGAACAGCACAGCCCCTCACCCACAACCCAACTTCACAATTGAATAAATCCAGCAGCTTTACCAAAGGAAGAATAGGGGACTGAGCCAACAGGAGTGAAAAAGATTCCCCCTCTCACTGAGCAACAAAAGTAAAGAGAAAGGAAAAATATATCACAAATGAAGAGAAATCAATGAAAAAACACAGGTAACCCAGAGACCCATAGAAAGATGGTGCTGGATAATATAGACCTTGGAACTCAAACAACAAAGAGCACCCAGATCAGCTGGTCTCAGACCACAAATGCAGAGATCAAGGAATGACTGGAATAGATGAATAAAAACCAAGAAAGGCAAGGTGAAAACATGAAAGAATAGATTATAGAGATGGAAGGCATAAAGAATACAGTCAGCACAATAATAATAAACTGACAAGCAAGGAGGGCAGAATTAAATAAGCAAAAAAAAGAATATCAGTGCTTGGAGACAAAAATATGTAATTAATCCAATCTGTTAAAAAACATAGAAAGGAAGCTTAAGGAGACAGAAAAAAGCCTTAAAGAAGTGTGTGTTTATATTAAGAGGCTGAACTTATACCTGATCAGTAGCCCTGAAGCAGAGAAGGAGAATGAGAGCACCCTGAAACAAACATTTCATGAGGTCATCCAGGAAAACTTCCTGAATCTCATCAGAGATGTGACCATTAAAACACAAGAGATTCAGAGAACCCTTGCAAGGCATCCAGTGAGAAGACCAACTCCTAGACACATAGTAATTTGCTTACACAAAGTAGGTATAAAAGAACAAAATTTAAAGGCAGTGAGAGAGAAAGATCAGACTACCTGCCATGTAAGACCAATTAGAATAGAAGCAGACATCTTCAGAAACACTTTAGGCTAGAAGATACAGGAGTCCTATCTTAAAAGTTCTGAAAGACAATTCCTGCCAAGAATTTCCTACCCAGCTAAGCTAAGCTTCATCAGTGACGGAGAATTAAAATTCTTCTCAGAGATTCAATCCTTAAGAATTTATGCTGCCTCCAGACCAGCTCTACAAGAGACATTTAAGAAGGATTAAATAAAGAAGAAATAAAAAAAGGACAATGACACTATTTCCAAGAATGCAGAAAAACAGAAATTCAACACAGCATGCATTGTGACTTCAAAATTGAAAACATACACATATATCAACCCTAAAATCAAAAGAAAACCAACTAACAAATAAACAAACAACAACAGCAACAACAACAACAACAACAAAACCCCATAAAAGCCTCAGGACAGGAATAAACTCCAACATGTCAATAGTCAGTCTGAACATGAATGGACTAATTCACAACTGAAAAGACATAGAATGGCAAACTTGATTAAAAAAGCATAACCCAACAATATACTGTCTACAGGAGACACATCTCATCAGAAAGAACACTCACAGACTCAAAGTTAGAGGATGGGAAACAAATTTTCAGGCAAACAGAACACAAAAGAAAGCAGGTATTATGATCTTAATATCAGACAAAACAACTTTTAGGCAATCAAAAATTTAAAAAGATGTGGAAAGACACTACATAAGGATAAAAGGTTCAATTCATCAACAAGAAATATCCATTCTATACATATATGCACCCAACACAGGATCACCAGCTTTTATAAAATAGCTACTAAGTAAACTAAAACTCTAACAGTATTATAGCTGAGGTCTTAAATACCCTACTAACAACGCTAGATAGATCTTCAAGGCAAAAAAATCAACAAGGAGATATGGAACTTCAAATTGATACTTGACCAAATGGACTTAGTAGATACCTAGAGAACACCACATCCAAGAAACATGGAATATACATTCTACTCTTCGCCACATGGAATGTAGTCCAAGATTGATCACATCCTAGGTCATAAATCAGACATAAATAAATCCCATAAGATCAAAATATTGCCCTGCACCTTCTCAGAACACAGTGGGATAAAAATAAATGTCAACATCAACAAATTTCCCCAATACCCACCAAGACATGGACACTAAAGAACATGCTGCCGAACAACTCCTGGGTCAAAACAGAAATCAAAGCAGAAATTAAAAGATTCCTGGAAACAACTGAAAATAATGACACAATCTTTCAATACCTCTGGGATACCATGAAAACAGCACTAAGAGGGGAATTTATACCACCAGTAACATACACCAAGAGAGTGGAAAGATCACAAGTTAACAGCCTAACAAGTCATCTAGGAGAGCTGGAAAGGCAAGACCATGAAAACCCTAACTTCAGCAGAAGAATTCAGATAACCAAAGTAAAAGCCCAAATATTGAACCGAGAAGACAAAAATATCATAGAAAAAAATCAATGAAACAAAAATCTGGTCCTTTGAAAGGATAAGCAATATTGACAGGCCCCTAGCCAGATTGACCAAGAAAAGAAAGAAAAAGCCCAAACAATTACAATCAGAAATGCAAAAGATCAAGTCACAATTGACTGAAGAAATACAAAAGTTTATCAGAGATTACTATGCACATCTGTATGGAAACAAACAAGGAAACCTAGGTGAAATGGAGGACTTTCTAATATCACACAATCTCCCAAGGTTGAAACAAGAAGAAATTGAGACTCTAAATAGACCAATAACAACTTAGGAAATTGATTCCATTATAAGAAAACTCCTACAAAATAAAGCCCTGGATCAGATGGCTTTCCAGCAGAATTCTACAAAATATACAAGGAGGAGCTGATACCAATCCTATTGAAAGTATTTCAGGTAATTAAGAAAGATGGAACTCTCCCCAAGTCATTTTATGAAGCTAACATCACAATGATACTCAAACTAGGTAAAGATCCAACAGTGAAAGAGAACTACAGGCCTAATTAAGAGAACTACCCTTAATTAGCATAGATATAAAATTCTCAGCATGATTCTAGCAAATCAGATCCAACAACACATCTCACCATTACCATGTAGTCTTCATTCCCAGGATGCAGAGCTGGTTTGACATCTGTAAGACCATAAAATACATCAACAGATGTAAAAACAAGAACCACATGTTTATTTCATTAGACACAGAAAAAGCTTTCAATAAAATCCAGCATCCCTTCTTGATTAAAATGTTTGAATACCTAGGAATAGAGTGAACACACTTCAAAATAGTAAGAGTCATCTATGAAAAACCCACAGCCAACATATTGCTAAACAAACATAATTGGAAGCATTTCCCCTGAAAACCAGAACAAGACAAGGCTGCCCATGCTCACCCTTCCTGTTCAACATAGTGTTGGAAGTCCTAGCTACAGCAATCATACAAGAGAAGGGAATCAGAGGTATTCAAATAGGAAAAGAGAAAGTTAAGTTATCTCTCTTTGTTGACAATATGATCTTACAACCTGAAACCCAAGAGAATCTGTCAAAAACTTACTTGTACTAATAAAGGACTTGGACAAAATCTCGGGGTACAAAATAAACATGCAAAAGACAGTCACATACTTATGCATCAGCAACATACAGAGAACCAAATAAAAAGCACAGTCCTATTCACAATAGCCAACAAACAAACAAACAAACAAACAACCAAAAAACCCAAAAACAGTGTTCCAAAAAATCAAAGAAAACACAAACAAATGGAAAAATATTCCATGCTCAAGAACTGGAAGGATCAACATTGGTAAGATGTTCATCCTATCAAAGACAATCTGCCGATTCAACCCAAAGCCCATTAAATTATCGGCATCATTCTTCTCAGACCTGAAAACAATAATACAGGAATTCATATGGAAATATAGATGATCACGAACAGTCAAAAAATTCCTTCACCAAAGAAACAATTTACTATTTCCAGTAAATTTCCAGATGTTAAACTTTACTATAAGCCTACAATAGTTAAAACAGTCTGGTATTGATATAAATCAGATATATAGACCACTGGGACAGGATAGAGATTCTGGGAGCAAAACCTCAATTTCTCAACCAACCCATCTTGAACAAAGCCCCCACCAACAACCAATGGGGAGAGGAGAACCTATTTAGTAAATGACGCTGGAAAAACTGACTGACTACATGCAGGAGACTGAAACAGGATCTATCACTATACACAACAATCAACTCTAAATGGATCAAAGGCCTAAATGTAAAACCTCAAACTACAAGAATCATAGAAAATGCAGGAGAACCCTTATGGTAATTGGAATAGGCAACCAGTTCCTGATCAAAATCACAACAATCCCCATGCCATAAAAGATAAGATAAAATAGGACCTCATCAAGCTGAATAGCTTCTGCAAAGCAAAATAAACCATCAAGAGAGCAGGGAGACAAACCACAGAATGGGAAAACATATTTGCCAATTGTATATCTGAGAAAGTCCTGACATCCAGCATCTACCAAAAGTAAAAACAAACAGCATTTTTAAAAAGTGACCAAAAAATATGAATAGACAGTCCTCAAAAGAAGCAGCTAACAGATACATGAAAAAAATGTTCAGCCTCACTAATCATTAAAACAATGCAAATTAAAACCACACTGAGATAGCATGTAACTCAAGTTAGAATGGCCATCATCAAAACTCAAAAACAACAGATGCTGGAGAGGATGTGGGGAAAAGGAAATGCTGCTATGCTCTTGGTGGGAATGTAAATTGTTATGTGGCGATACCTAAAAGATCTACAAATTGACCTTCCATATGACCCAGCAATCTCCCTTCTAGGAATATAACCTGAAGAACTCAAGTCATTTAATAAAAAAGATACCTGCACATGCATGTTTATTGCAACATTATTCACAATAGCAAAAACATGGAACCAACTATGCTGCCCATTGAAAATGAACTGGATAAAAAAAATGATACATATATATGATGGAATATTATACAGTCATAAAGAAAAACAAAATTATAGACTTCACTGCAACTTGGGTGGATTTAAAGTCTATAGTAATAAGTGATTTATCACAGAAACAAAGATTTGAGTACCACATGTACTCACTCATAACTGAACCCTGAACATTTATATAATACTATCAGAAAGAGATTGGCAATAGTGGAACACTGCCAGGAGAAGTGGGGGAGGGGTCACATGACATCCGTAGGGGCAACCAATCTCAAACCCAGTGAAGTGGGGACCAAGGGGAGGCCTTTACCTCTACGATGACCACTTATGTTAACCAGAAGAATAGGGAAGGGCAGAATGGAAATATCTAAGGCAAGAAATAACTTGACATCTTTTATAAGCCTAAAGGACGTGGGTGATATATTATGCATAGTGTAGGGATGTCCTGATATGGAGGAGGAGGGTCAGATTATATAGATCCCTTAAAGAGATACATAAACTGAATCTTGAGTATTCTCTGGCAGATTCATGAGGAATGATTTGAACAGAGACTTTAAGTAAGGGATCCATCTAGAAGACTGATAGTACAGTAGTCCAGTGGAGAAATAATAGTAGCTTGCAGACATGATGTAGTGATTTAAAGAAGCCAATAGATTCAAGACCTACCCTGACAATGCAATTGACACACTGAATTGACAAATAAATTATCAAGTATAATTCCTAGGTTTCTATCATGAGCTAACAGATCTATAAAATTTATGTGAACTTAGATTAAAAAACTCTTCAAGAGAAACAGATTTAATGGGTATGTGTGAAAGGGTGGATGGAAAGAGTGCAGTCCTGGACTAAGTTTGCAAAGCCAGTGAAACATTCAAATGGATATGTTATATGTATAGTTGACTAAATAATTCTGCAGTACAAGGGAACGGTGTGAATTGGCGACATGCATTTGTAAATTGTCAATCTATTGATGCTATTTTCAGCTGTGGGAATGGATGAGGCCTCCTAGGAGTAGAGTGTATTAGAATAGAAGATTCAGGATTGAGCCCATGGGACTCTGTATCTGAAGGCCAGCAGAAGAGGAGCCAGAAATGGAAACTAAACAGAAGAAAAAAAAGAAACCACAGAATCAGAATAAAAATAAGCAGATTGTTGCAAGAGAAATGATTCAAGAAGGCAAGAGATTTAAAGAAAGACAACTTTGCCATTACAGAAAAAAAAAAAGCAACTATAATTAAAATGTAAATGATGAACATGGCTATATTCCAATCAAACTTTATTTACAAGACATGTATTGGGTTGTAGTGTCCAGTCCTTGGCATAGTATGCAGTGGCCCCATGGTATACATAGAAGATTGGTTCCTGGACCACCAGTTATAATCAAATCCACGCATACTCAAGCCCTGCTATTGCTCCGTGAAACCGCATATGCAAAAGGCTAGCCCTTTATTTACCTGGGTATTGCATTTCTCAAATACTGTATTTCAGATCCGTGTTTGGTTGGAAAAACCCTGTATAAGTGAACCCTGTATGGTTCAAACCTGTGTTGTTCAAGGGTTAATTGTACTACTGAAGAGTTTAGTAAGATGATATCTGCAAATTATTTATTTTATTTAGCTGTAGTAAGATCACTGTTGCTCTTATTAAGATTATTTTCAGTTAATTGGTAGGCCTAAAATCCCTATTAGTGTCTACTAAAGAGAGAATAACTGGTTAGGAAGTGGAAGCAGTTTAAATTTCCTCTTGTGAAATTTAATTTTGAGAGGAAGATAATCAGGGCAGTAGCAAGAAAGAGGTATAGGCAGGGGAAAGTTTGTGTTTTGTCTGCTGTTTTTCGAGAGTAGAGTGAGCAGAATGATCCAGAATATTGGGGTGCAAAGTCCTCTGATAAAATAAAGATAGAAGAGAGCCAGAGTAATTTGACGATTTGACTTTTGGGAATTTCTTTTCTGTAATAGGAGGAAAGGACTGGGTGACTACAAGTATGGTAAGCTTGTTAGTTTGATGAGAAGATGGGGACATTTAGTTTTGACAACTTGTATTTTTCTTTATGAAGTACTATAAAAAAATTCACTGTCAGTGTGGAGTGGATAAAAGGAAGGAAAAGTAAATCAGAGATGTGAGAAATTATCTTGATATACCATAGTTTCCCTAATCATACTTCCATTGTTGGTCATTTAGAATGTTTCTTGTGTTTTGCTATTTTCAAAAATGATACATTGAATATCACCCTATAGCAAAATAATTCAATTTATGGCCATATCTTTAAGATAGAATAAAAAATTCTGCTTTTGTTCTTTCTTTAAAGAGTTATTTTTCATTTTTTAAATGGATATATTCATTTGTTAAAACTTAATTAGTAGAGAAAAACAATGATGGCTTGGCTGAGTATGCTGAAATTTACTACATACATAATCAATTATAAATTACTGAATTGAAATTAATAAAAAAACTTTTACTTGCAAAAATCAAGGCACCAACACCATCAGCGAATTACATAAAGGATGTGGCTGTGCATACAATGGATTTTAGACATGTAATTCAGGGGCTCAATGTTAGCATAGTTTAAAAGAATTCAAAGTGGAAATAGCAATATGATCTAATTAATCTTCCTTAGATTTTGGATTGATGAAGTTTGGATGAATTCCTTTGATCTTTAGGGACTGTCTTCACTAATATCATTAAAAAAACCATCAGTAAGAAAATTAGAAGGCAGGATTCAGTGACTAATTCTATAAATAATTAGTATTTTCATTTTCCAGAGGAAATTAATAAATCTAAAAAGAGTTTACATTTTTTTTACAATCTAAAGCATTCAATCAAGCTTGATGATTTAATTCACTCTACATGTTCATTTGTTAATGAGAAAAGCAAATTTTGTGTTTTTTCCTTCCAAGTTGAATTCATTGAGTCCTTTACTCATTCATGGAGCTAACATTGACTGAGCATCTGCCATGTGCCGGGATCTGAACTTGTGGTGGAAATACAGATGGATAAAATTAATCATTCCTTTTAGATGCCCAAGTTTTATGGGTAAGAGAAATGCTCAAGAAGAACATTATTTCATGACAGTATAGTAAGTACAGTGGTAGAAATACACATAAAGCATCATTAAAGTCTTAAGAAAGGGGTCCAGTAGAAAACGGGCCAGAAATCTCCCTTGGAGGTGGAAATGTGTGAACTGAGCTTTGCAGGATGAGGAAGAGTTTGACAGCTGAAGACTAGCTGATGCTAGGACGTGTAACAACTTTGGCTTTGTCCTGAGCCCATTTCTCTTTTTATGTGCCTTAAGCAAATTCATCTAGACTTATCTAATGTCTTTCTTAATTTATAGAACAAAATAACATCTCAGAAAGTACTGTTAAGTGAATTGACGAGTGAGTGATTTGAACATCTAATACTGCTGATTCTTGTATCTTCACCTTTATCAAGCCACACTTCTGGGCTCCAGGTCAATACTCATTTTTCCAATAAAGTGTAAAAAAAAGAGCTTCTCTCAACCAGGTCTTATTCAGTTACTTGTTTCCTGCTTTTTAAAAAATGGGCACTGATGTATTAGGATATTTGTATTGCAGTTTCAGCTTTTTTGTTTTCTTGAATAAAACTGCAGACACATTTGTCATTGTTATTAACATCAGCTCATGTGAATGGGTGAGGTATTTGACTAGAACTCTACATTTTGCTCTGTCACAGAGTTGCTAGTTTCACTTTTTTAAGTTCACAAATTTTCGGAACCTAATCCATCAAATAGGAGTACTGTATATTAGTGCTTGGGAACAGCAGAGTTTATCTCTAGAATTCTGAGTGCTTGGGAAGTCATGAAATACATTGTCCTATTGTTGCTTTCTGTTTTCTTTGTTCCCACTCATACTGCTCCACACTATAATGGGAGAAGGTTTTATTATACAAAAAACAAAAACAAAAACAATCCTTTAAGATTAAGCAAGAAATACAGAGAACTCTGTGGAAACCAGATTCAAGTTTATTATATCCTAGAGAGTTTATAAACTGAGAAAAGTATCTCATTGCAATGGTGGGAGACAGGGACATGGATTTAAGGAAACTTGGGGAGGTCATTTAAATGTATCTCGATTTTCTCACCTGTTCAGTTGGGTTGATATTAATTTACTTTCTTTAAAGAGACATTGTGATGGACTGGAAAGAGCTTTGGTAATTTTAAAATCATGTGAAGTATGAGTTGTGTTTGTATCGCCCCATAAAATACATGTATGCTACCATATGCATCCCTACATTTTATATGTTTGTGTTGATAAAACACTAACAGTTAATGAAAAAAGAAATCTGTGTTCCTGGAAATCTTGTTTTCCTACAAATAACAAATATATGGTATTTGGGATACTTGCTTATATTGTGGGGATACTTGCTTATATTTTGATCATTATTATTCTTAGTTGTGCCAATTTTTAAAATAATGTATGTTTGCGTGGCTTTTGCAAATATATCTTTTCTTCAAGGAATGTAGTTGCAGGAATTTAGATTGCATTTGTATGCTGCTATCTATAATAACCAAATCAGAATGTTGAAGGACCCTGATGTTTCAAGGGTTACCCCTGGGCCCTCATATGGTCAAAATGCCTTGCCAGTTGGCTTGAGCCTAATCAAGACTGAAAAGGAGAGGAGCAACATAAGGTGATGGAAGAGCCGCTGGATTTGTAGCCATACCCGAGCCTAACTGTGATTCTGTCACTTAGAGAGGAGATGCTTGCCCTCAAATTGTAAGAAAGCCCTTATTGCCTTCAGCTGCCAGCATATGTGAATGAGGAAAATATACGTTTTTAGAAGAGGAAAGTTACCTCAGTCAAATGGAAGTAGTAAAGAGGTATTGGTGAGATGTGAAGATAAAATGAATTATGTATTCAAAGTACAGGGACAAACATTAAAGTAATAAGTAAGATAACTGAAAAAAATGCATCTCAAGGTCTAGCTGAGATAAAGAAATAGAGAGGTTGTATTTTTACATTGTACAGCTTTTTATTTCTGTACCACGACTTCGGCTCGCTGCAATGTGATTTTATTCATGACACCTGAAAAATGATAGTCAAAAGATAATCTTATACATTAGCGTCCATGGGTGTCATTTCAGATAATCAGCATTCGGAGTACCGGGGGACCTTGTTATGGTAGCAGGTAGGGTTTTACAATCTGGTGGCAAAGTGACAACAGGGCCTACTTTTAAGAGAAGAAAACAGATTCTGATTCCATGGAAACTTAGTTTTGTACATTTGGGGCTTACATAAGAAATATTCTCACAAGTAGCATAAAGTAATTTACAACTCACAACAATTTGCACTTAGAAGTACTTAAAGAAAAAATGCTTTTTAGTAACAACTGATGAAGAAATAATTAAGAGATATTTTTCTCTTTTCTATTTTGTGATCTTATCCTGGTTTCTTTGCTGAGGAAAGCCTTTTATTAATTCATTCACTTACTCATTTGGCAAACATTTCCCGAACGGGTACTCTGTGTCAGGGTGTTGGGTGTGATGTGGCAAATAAGACAACCTACATCTGCCTTTACAGGGCTGACACTTTATTTTAGAGAAGATAAAGATAATCATGCAAGCAGAGAAATAAGATCATTCAAGATAGTGATGTGTGCTACAAGTGGCAGTGAGATGAATATGACAGTGGGAGGAGAGATTTTTAAGAGGCCATGGAATTTCTCTTAAAGGAGGAAAATGTGATTTGATATCTGAGTGGTGCACAGACATGGCAGAAAAGTGGACAAATATTAGCTCAAACCATTTGCATTTCATTTTATTTTTGATACATATAGCAGAGTATCTAGTGGTGGGCAGTATAGGACAAATGTACCAGCTCAATGGCAAAATTCAGAATAGGGCAATACATCATTCTGATTATTCATTTTTAATATATTGAATTTACTGCCTATGATTTCAACATGACTACTGTACCATTAGGAATTGCATATACATTCCAGTCAGAAAGAAAAGAAAATGGCGGTGCCTGTCAAGGCTGGTGCATAATCGATGGGGTTAGTGAAAAATGAAAACGTGGAGCCCTGTGTTCAAAAATCAGAAAACAAAACTGACATTAAAAGTATCAAAAATAAATAAAGCATTTTTCTTTAAAAGTATATTATCATTTAAAAAAGGAAATAGTTATACATGAATAACAACATAGACTTACAAATTGCAAAGAGATAATATTTTTGTGTTGTAAGTTTATACAATACAATAAATTCCTTTGCTATCTTAATTGATCATACTAGTTTTCTGGTTTGCTTTTCTGCAGTTTTAT
The DNA here is from genome assembly GCF_000164805.1 of Carlito syrichta. Taxonomy (NCBI): domain Eukaryota; kingdom Metazoa; phylum Chordata; class Mammalia; order Primates; family Tarsiidae; genus Carlito; species Carlito syrichta. The sequence goes on along the minus strand of NW_007258460.1, from coordinate 1,244,451 downwards.
TTATTAGGTTATCAAAACTTGCACTAAAGGTAAGTTCATTTTCAGTCAATAAAACTGAAAACAATACCAGTCACTCTTGGCAGATGCAAGATTGCAAATAATTTTTGTTAATTTTTAAATTTTGGCAAAAGTCTTTTTGCTGATGCAGCTGCTATTGAAGCTTTTATAAAAAAATCACCTATTGGGTACAATGTACACAGCCAGGAGTGGTGGGTGCACTTAAAGCCCAAACTTCTTTGTCAGTATACAATGCATCTATGTAATCAAAACCTGTACCTCCTAAAACTATTGAAATAAAGAGGAAAAAAGTATTTTATAGACTGTGACAATTTGGGGAAATGTTCTGACCAATTATTTTAAGATATAAATTTTAATGCATCTAGAATTGATTCTTATAAAACCATTTTTCTAAAATCAGTTTTGTACAAATCTGAATTTTATTTTAAATGTACATTTGTATAGTGGCATTTTAATATCTCCTCTGACATATCCTATAGTGTATGTAAGTTGAAGAAGAAACTGAAAGTGGCTTAATACTTTCTGTATAATTCAAAATGCCTGTTTATGTAGTCTATCATATCTTCAATTAAAAAAGAGAACATTAATTTAAAACTTAGCTTTCTCATTAATAATTGGTTCATTCAAAGCTTCACTGGAGAATAGTGCTCTTTTCTGTGGAATGCCATGATCTTTAATTTCTATTTGCTTTGCAAAGTTGCTGTCGCTTTCAAACTGGAGATTCTAAACTCTTTAAAGGATCCAAATAACTCCCAATATGTTTTATTGCAATGTCCTTGTGTATACTTTTATTTTGTAATAATTTACAAAGTTTACTGCAGGAGCACTGGAGCTGTCCTGGTGCTGAGAGCAGAGAGTTAATATTTGTGCAGAGGCTGCAGGGAAAGCTCTAGGGACAGTAGGGCAAGCTGGCAGCCTCTGGCTATATCCCAGCATACTGTACCTTAGCTGAGCTTCTCCTCTCTTCTGCAGCCATGGCTGCTGCCACTACTGTTGCTGCTGCCTCTGCTGCCATTCAGGGCCCAGGTTCCTATCCTACTGCACTGAGGGACTTGTGATGTCCCAGACCAACCTAAGGCACTTGTACCTGGCCACCAGTCAATTGTGTGGTCCCTGCACTGTCTGCCTTGGCTTTAAAGCCTGCTGTGTCACCTAGTGAATATTCTGCTTATGATCATGCTCCACTGTTCCCTTGGACTTCACTTATAAAACAAGTTAAGGTTAAATGCATTAAGAATTTCAAAAGGGTAACAGCAGAGAATTAAACCAGGTGGGAAGGAGGTGAGAAGAGCCCTTTCAAGAGTGGGGTTCTCTGTGACTGCATAACTTGCAATCTTGGTGCCTGTAATAGATGTCTTTATTATCAGGAAAGTGAAAATGTCCCCAGAAATCTTTGCTTATGCTTTATTGTCAGTTACTGTGTCACATGACCACCTATTGCTGCAGGGCACTCTGGGAGAGTGATTATTTTTCAGCTTCTATGGTAGAAGTAGGCAAGGGAGAAAGGACATGAAAATAGGCATTAGTGTAGCCTGTCAAGTATGCCATAGATAACCAAGACCATTTGGGGTAAAATGTTTAAGGTTGAATTAGCAGTGAGCATGACATCCCGAGATGGAAGAGAAAAACATGCAGGCGTGTGTGTGTGTGTGTGTGTATGTGTATGTGTGTGTTGTATAGGGGGATCACAGTCATATGCTTGGAGGGCAGCAAGAAGTCCAATGTGGTTGGAACAGAAGTGAGGAGGGGAAAAGCACTTGGAAGGAGGACCAGGCATTATGTAGCCTTTAAGTCCTGTGGTTATACCTAAGGTTTTGGTGCTAAATACAATAACTCACTTATTTGAGAAGAAATATGTAAGTATTTGAAAAGATATTTGGTAGTTTACAAAATGATTGGAAAGGCTAGAGAAACAGCTTAGATATGGGGTAGAAACAGGTAGGGCTATTCCTCAGATAGAAAAAAGACATTTTACTCGAGCTGCAACCAAAATCATGCCAGGATTACTCTAGTGGCATTACCATCATGCCCACTGACAAATACCTGAGAATACCTTAAGGATCTTTAGGTTACCCTGGAAAACTCTATGTTACTGACAACACTATGGCTTCCCAAAACATTGCTTTTCTTATCCCTGTTTCTTCAAAGTCTGAGGTATAAGAGTCTAGTGGACAAATGTAGGCCACATGCTTAAGTTTTAAATGAAAGCAAGGCTCAGAAGAAATATGTATTTCTTTTTCAGAATCTGTTGATGGATGGAAACACTATCTTCTTCCAAACACTATATGCTAGGTTTTTCCACCTCTTCTCCAGATGATAAAAAGTACAATCAATACATTTGCTGAACTCTATCAATATTTATCCTTGTTTCTATATTTATATTCCCCTCCCCAAATATAGTTCCAACTAACATAAAGCAATTAAGGCCCACTGATTAAAACTTACCTTATTCTCAAAGTAAGACAATGCCAAATATTCTCTAGTTACTGCTTTCAGCATCAGGACCAGTACCTACTCTTCCTCTAGTTCTGTATAACCCCATATTAATATAATATGACCTAGAGTCTTAATTGTAATTAACTACCCAAATATACCCTGTATACAATAATAGGGTATAGAAGAAGAAATAAATTACTTGCAGCACAAAAAATATGACATAGGAATAAGAATAGCTAAAAATCTTACTTCCTTAATTGTGACGGGACTCCAAGTTGTATTTACAACTCCTACTAACTGCTTCATGTTCTCTTTTTCTTCAGGGAACATTTGATGGGACTCAAAATTGCTAATTCTTGAGGGATCTGGTCCTCAGTGGTTTTACACACATGTTGGCTACAGTAATTTTCCATTAAATTTTAATAAGGACATAGTAGTATAAGGAACCTCTCTAGTGGATCTTTGAGCTTCATACATACTTATACATTTATGCTTTTTATTTCTCATTGATGGTCAGGATTGATTATCTGTGTCAAAAATGAAAACCCTATTATTTTTGTATGGTCATCCAGGCATCAGTTTCAACTTTAAATTCAATGAAAATAATGTCATGTCCCCTGAAGGAAATATTCTTCCCTTGAGTCTTAAACTTCTGTTCAGGACATAGTATGGGGGAATTAGTTGTGTGAGTGAGATATCCTATTCCAAATTTCACCTCTTACTTCTCCATCCATTTATTTAGACTATGGAAGAAAAATAACCTCTCTCTGACTCCCTGTCTCTCTCTCTCTCTATGTATATGTATCATATGATATATATAATATATATTTAGAAATACATATTTTAATTTTAATTTTACTTTAAAGATGTGGGGTACAATTTAGGGTTAGGTACATGAGTAGTCATTATACAGATGAAGTTTAGACCTCCATTGGGTCCTCACTTTGCTTTGTTTGGAATCAGTTACCTTTAATGATGTTTTGTGCCTCCCCTCTCTTCATCCCCTGGCAGTGTCCCCCTATTGCCAATCCCTTTCTTATAGTATTGTGATAAATATTCAGGGTTTGATTATGAGTGAGAACATGTGGTGCTCAGTTCTTTATTTCTGTGATAGATCACTGAATATGATGGACTCTAAATACATCCAAGCTGCCGCAAAGTCCATAATTTTGTCATTCTTTATGACTGTGTAATATTCCATCATGTATATGTACCACATTTTAAAAATCCAGTCCACTTTTGATGGGCAGCATGGTTGGTTTCATGTTTTTGCTATTGTGAATAGTGCTGCAATAAACATGCATGTGCAGGTATCTTTTTTGTAGAATGATTTGAGTTCTTCTGGGTATATTCCCGGAAGAAGGATGGCTGAGTAATATGGAAGGTTTTAAGATCTTTTAGAAATCGCCAGTGTTTTCCATAGAGGTTGTACTAATGTACACTTTCACCAACAATGTAGAAGTGTTCCCTTTTCCCTGTATCCTCTCCAGCATCTGTTGTTTGTTGAGTTATTATTAATGGTCACCTTGACTGGAGTTAGGTGGTATCTCAGTGGTTTTGATTTGCATTTTTTTAATGATTAGTGTGACTGAACATTTTTTGGCTGCTCATATGTCTTCTTTAGAGAACAATATATTCAGTCTTTTGCCCATTTTTTTTTTTTTGAGTTGGAGTCTCACTCTGTTGCCCAGACTGGAGTGCAGGGGCTGCTCCCGGCCACCGCAACCTTGACCTGCTGGGCTCCGGCGATCCTTCCGCCTCAACCTTCTGAGTAGCTGGAATTACAGGCATGTGCTACCATGCCCGGCTGATTTTTTTTTTTTTTATTGTAGAGATGAGGTCTCGCTGCCCAGGCAGATCTCGAACCCGCGGGCTCAGGCAATCCACTCACCTCAGCCTCCCAAAGGCGCGGGATTACAGGCTGAGCCACCGAGCCCGGCTTTGCCCATTTTTTAATGGGACTTTTTTTTTCTTTCAGCCCATTTGAGTTCCTTTTAGATCCTGAATGTTGGGCCTTTGTCAGATATACAGTTGGCAAATAGTTTTTCCCATTCTGTGGGTTGTCTTGATGGTTTCTTTTGCTTTGCAGAAGCTTTTCAGTTTGATGAGGTCCCACTTGTCTTTCTTATCTCTTATGGCATGGGTTCTTGGAATTTTGATCAAGAATTGCTTGCCTATTCCAAATTCTGTAAATGTGTCTCTTGTGTTGTCTAGGATTCATATAGTTTGAGGTTTTACATTTAGGTCTTTGATCTATTTAGAGTTGATTTTTGTGTATGGTGATAGGTATGGGTCCTGTTTCAATCTTCTGCATGTGATCAGCCAGTTCTTTCTCCAGTGGTTGTTGGTTGAGGCTTTGTCAAAGATGAGTTGGTTGAGAAATTGAAGTTTTGTTTTAGGAATTGCTATCCTGTTCCATTGGTCTATATACCTGTTTTTGTACCAATACTAGGCTGTTTTGATTATTGTAGAATTATAATAAAGTTTAAAATCTGGAAATGTGATAACTCCCACTTCATTTCTTTGGTGAAGGATTGTTTTGGCTATTCGTGGCCTTTTATTTTTCCATATAAATTTCTGTATTGTCATTTCTAGGTTTGAGAAGAATGATATTGGTAATTAATTGGATATTGCATTGAATCTGTAGATTGCCTTGGGTAGGATGGACATTGTAACAATCTTTATTTTTCCAATTCATTAGCGGGGAATATATTTTCATTTGTTTGTGTCTTCTTTGCTTTCTTTGAGTAGTGTTTTGTAGTTTTCCCTGTAAAGGTCTTTTACATCACTGGTTAGGACAATGCTGAGGGATTTCATTTTTTTGTGGCTATTGTGAATGGAACTGTGTTTTTTATTTGGTCCTCTGCCTATGGTTTTTGGTGTATTAAAATGTGCTTGTCTTTTGCATGCTGATTTTGTATCCTGAGACTCTGCCAAAGTCCTTTTTCAGTGCAAGGAGGTTTTTGACAGATTCTCTTGGGGTTTGAAGGTATAGGATTATGTCATCAGCAAAGAGGGATAAGTTAACGTCCTCTTTTCCTATTTGGATACCCATGTTTTCCCTCTCTTATCTGATTGCTTTAGTTAGGACTTCCAACACGATGTTAAAAAGGAGTGGTAAGAACACCTCTTATCAACAGGGTGCCTGAATGAAACGTAATTGTACACCTAACCCTTAACTGTGCTCACAAAACCATAATAAAAAATATTGACTATGAAAAAAAAAAAGGAGTAGTAAGAGTGGGCAGCCTTGTCTTGTTCTGGTTTTCAGGGGAAATGCTTCCAATTTCTGTCTGTTTTACAATATGTTGGCTATGGGTTTGTTGTAGATGGCTCTTATTGTTTTGAGGTATGTTCCCTCTATGCCTAGGTATTCAAGAATTTTTATCAAGAAGGGATACTGTATTTTGTTGAAAGGTTTTTTCGTCTAATTATGTGGTTCTTATTTTTATATCAACAGATATAATTTAATTACATTTATGGTCTTGCAGATGTTGAACCACACCAGCCCTGCATCCTAGAGATGAGTCTTGCTTGGTAATGGTGGATTACTTTTGAGATGTGTTGTTGGATCTGGTTTATTAGAATCTTGTTGAGAAATTTTACATCTATGTTCATTAAGGATTTGGCTTTTAGTTCTCTTTCTTTGTTGGATCTTTACGTGATTTTTGGTATTAATGTAATGTTAGCTTCATAAAGTGATTTGGGCAGAATTCTGTCTTTCTTCATTGCTTGGAACCTTCAATAGGTTTGATATCAGCTCCTTCTTGTAGAATTTTGCTGGAAATCCATCTGGTCCAGGGCTGTATTTTGTAGGTAGTTTTCTTATGATACAGTCTATTTCCTTAGTTGTTATTGTTCTATTTAGTGTCTCAGTTGTTTCTTGTTTTATCTTTGGGAGCTTGTGTGATGTCAGAAAATCCTCCATTTCATTTTGGTTTTTGAATTTGCTTCCATACAGATGTGCATAGTAATCTCCAACAATCTTTTGTATTTCTTCAGTATCATTTGTTTTCTTTTTTAATCATGTAGAAACATTTTATGAAAATTCAAGTCATAGATAACTCCCATGTTCTCTCACCTCTAATCGTGTATTTATTTATTTATTTATTTATTTTAAAATATTTTTTATTGTGGTTTTGTGGGGTACAGTTAAGTGTTAGGTATACAATTACATTTCATTCAGGCACCCTATTGATAAGAGGTGTTTCCCCTTCCCCAGACAGATATTTGCTACTGTTAATCCCATCTCCCTCCCACCCCATAGTTTCCCAGTACCGTCAGTCATTTTCTTATAGTATTAAATTGGATGCTCAAGGTCCATTATATGAGTGAGAACATGTGATACTCGGATCTTTGTTTCTGTGAGAGGTCACTCAGTATTATAGACTCTAGTTCCATGCAGGTTGCTGCGAAATTCATGATTTTGTTCTTTTTTATGGCTGCGTAGTATTCCATCGTGTATATGTACCACATTTTTTTAATCCAGTCCTCTTTTGATGGGCAGCGTGGTTGCTTCCAGGTTCTTGCTATTGTGAACAATGCTGCGATAAACATACGTGTGCAGGTATCTTTTTTATAGAGTGATTTGAGTTCTTCAGGGTATATTCCCAGTAGGGGAATTGCGGGGTCATATGGAAGGTCAATTTTTAGAGCTTTTATGAATCGCCACAATGCTTTCCATAGAGGTTCCACTAGTTTACACTCCTACCAACAGTGTAGAAGTGTTCCCTTTTCACCACACCCCCTCCAGCAGCTGTTATTTTTTGAGTTGTTGATAATTGCCATTCTGACTGGAGTTAGGTGATATCTCAGTGTGGTTTTGATTTGCATCTCCCTGATGATTAGTGAGGTTGAGCATCTCTTCATGTGTCTGTTGGCTGCTCAGATGTCTTCTTTTGTGAAGTGTCTGTTCATATCTTTTGCCCATTTTATAATGGGGTTTTTTGTTTTCTTCTTTTCAGCACGTTTGAGTTCCTTGTAGATCCAGGATGTTAAGCCTTTGTCAGACCTGGTGTTGGCAAATACTTTTTCCAAGTCTGTAGGCTGTCTCCCGGCTCTCTTGATGGTTTCTTTGACTTTGCAGAAGCTTGTCAGTTTAATAAGGTCCCACTTGTCTATCTTCTCTCTTATGACCTGTGGGTTTCGGGTTTTGTTCAGGAATTGGATGCCAGTTCCGATTTCCATGAGGGTATTTCCTTCCTTTTCTAAGGTTCTTATGGTTTGACATTTTACATTTAGGTCTCTGATCCATTTGGAGTAATCCAAAGGTTACTTTGTGCATGGGGATAGATAAGGGTCCTGTTTCAATCTTCTGCCTGTGGTCAGCCAGTTGTCCCAGCACCATTTACTGAATAGGTTCTCCTATTCCCAGTGGTAAGTGGTGGGGCTTTTGTCGAAGATGAGTTGGTTGAGAAATTGAGGTTTTGCTTCAGGAATCTCAATTATATTCCATTGATCTATATGCCTGTTCCTGTACCAATACCAAGCTGTTTTGATGATTGTAGCTTTATAGTAAAGTTTGAAGTTTGGTAATGTGATACCACCTGCTTTGTTTTTTTTCCTGAGGATTGTTCTGGCTCTTCTTGGACATTTGTGTTTCCATATGAATTCCTGTGTTGTTTTTTCTAGGTCTGAAAAGAATGTTGCTGGTAATTTGATGGGTATTGCATTGAATTTGTAGATTGCCCTAGGTAAGATAGACATCTTCGCAATGTTGATTCTTCCGATCCATGAGCATGGGATATTTTTCCACTTGTTTGTGTCATCTTTGATTTCTTTGAGCAGTGTTTTGTAATTTTCCTTGTAAAGGTCTTTCACATCTCTGGTTAGGAAGATGCCAAGGTATTTCCTTTTTTTTTTTGTGGCTATTGTGAATGGAATTGTGTTTTTTATTTGGGTTTCTGTTTGTTTATTATTGGTGTAGAAAAATGCGATTGTCTTTTGTACATTTATTTTGTATTCTGAGTCTTTGCCAAAGGCCTTTATCAGTGTAAGGTAGTTTTTGACAGATTCTCTTGGGTTTTCAAGGTACACAATCATATCATCTGCATAGAGAGATAACTTCACTTCCTCTTTTCCTATTTGGATACCCCTGATTGACTTATCTTCTCTGATTGCTCTAGCCAGGACTTCCAATACTATGTTGAACGGGAGGGGTGAGAGTGGGCATCCTTGTCTAGTTCCAGTTTTCGGGGGAATTGGTTCCAATTTTTGTTCATTTAGGAGTATGCTTGCTGTCAGTTTCTCGAAGATGGCTTTTACTATTTTGAGGTATGTTCCCTGTATGCCTAGATGTTCAAGGGTTTTTATCAAGAAGGGGTGCTGGATTTTATCAAAAGCTTTTTCTGCATCTAATGATATGATCATGTGGTTTTTGTTTTGACATCTCTTGATGTATTTAATTACATTTATGGTTTTATGAATGTTGAACCAACCTCGCATCCCAGGACTGAAGCCTACTTGGTCAGGATGGATGATTTTTGAGATGTATTGCTGAATCTGGTTTGCTAGGATCTCGTTGAGAATTTTAGCATCTATGTTCATCAAAGATATTGTCCTGTAGTTCTCTTTCTTTGTTGGATCTTTACCTGGCTTGGGTATCAATGTGAAGTTGGCTTCGTAAAATGATTTGGGGAGAGTTCCATCTTTTTCAATCGCCTGGAATAACTTCAGTAGGATTGGTATCAGCTCCTCCTTAAATGTCTTGTAAAATTCTGCTGGAAAGCCATCTGGACCAGGGCTTTTTTTGTAGGAAGTTCTCTTATTACGTAGTCGATTTCCTTGATTGTTAATGGTCTATTTAGGGTCTCAATTTCTTCTTGTTCCAACCTAGGTAGGTTGTGTGATGTCAGAAAGTCCTCCATTTCCTTAAGGTTTTCAAGTTTGTTTCCATATGTGTACGTAGTAGTCTCTAATGATCTTTTGTATTTCTTCAGGGTCAGATGTGACTTCATCTTTTGTGTTTCTCATTGTGCTTATTTGGTTTTTTCTCGTTTTTTCTTGGTCAGTCTAGCTAGGGGACCATCGATCTTGTTTATCCTTTTGAAGAACCAGCTTTTTGTTTCATTGATTTTTGTATTATCTTTTGGTCTTCTATGTCCTGGATTTGGGCTTTTATTTTGGTGATCTGGATTCTTCTGCTGAAATTAGGGTTTTTGTGGTCTTGATTTCCCAACTTCTTTAGATGGCTTGTTAGGTTGTGAATTTCTATCCATCCATTTTCTTCATGTGTGTTTGTAGGGATATAAATTTCCCTCTTACTACAGCTTTCAGGGCATCCCAGAGATTTGGTAAGATGTTTCTTCATTTTCATTTGTTTCTAGGTATCTTTTGATCCCTGTTTTGATTTCATCATTGACCTAGCAGTTGTTTAGCATCATGCAGTTTAGTGTCCATGTCTTTGTGGGTTTTGGGGGGACTTTGTTGGTCTCAATGTTTATTTTTATTCCCCTGTGGTCTGAGAAGGTGCATGGTAGGATTTTGATCCTTTAAAAATTGCTTATGCTTAATTTATGGCCGAGTATGTGGTTGATCTTAGAATATGTTTCATGTGGTGATGAGTAGAATGTGTATTCGGTGGTCTTTGGATGGAATGTTCTGTAGGTATCAATTAAGTCCATTTAGTCCAAAGTTACATTGAGGTTCCGGATCTCCTTGCTGATTTTTTTGTCCTGATGATCTGTCTAGGGTTGTGAGTGGGATATTAAAATACCCAGTTATGATTGTGTTAGCGTCAATATCCTTCTGTAGTTTTCCTAGAAGTTGCTTTATGAAAGTTGGCACACCTATGTTGGGTGCATATATGTTTAGGATAGATATTTCTTGTTGATGGATTGAGCCTTTTATCATTATGTAGTGGTCTTCTGTATCTTTTTAAATTTTTAATAGCTTAAAGGGTATTTTGTCTGAAATTAAGATCGCTACTCTTCCTTTCTTTTGTATTCCATTCGCCTTAAAGTTTGTTTCCCATCCTCTTGCTTTGAGTCTATAGGTGTCCTTTCTAGTGAGGTGAGTCTCTTGAAGGCAATAGAATATTGCCTGATGATATTTTATGCATTTTGACATTCTATGTATTTTCAGTGATGCATTTAGTCCATTCACATTTAGGCTAATAATTGAAATGCAGAGAGAGAAGTGGCAAGATGGCGATGGGACAACCCGATCTCTGAAGCCCTCTGCAAAGGAGTTCTGCAGTGGGTCTCTGACTCTCGCCCCAGGGGGCTGTGGACCCCAACATTGCAACCTACTCTTCATATGGAGCTCGGCCGTTGCCGCCGCTGGAACATTGCAACGGACTGGACAGTCAGTCACTGCAGCGCAAACAGTGCTGCTGCCGCAGCCCCTCCCGCCCGCAGCTGCTGCCACCGCCGCTTCCACGGCCTCCATGATGGCCGTAGCACATCACACCACCTGAGCCCAAGGCAATCCATATCAAACCCCTTCAGGGAAGATCTGCTGGGATCGCTGCCACCTCTCCTGTGACCGAGACTGTCCTGCCCGTCCGCTGTAAGGCTCCTACTGCCTGCCCTGAGGCAGGCAACCATCTTGTTGCTGTCCAGCCCCACCCCCTTTGGGGCGAGCAGCTGAGATAGCACCACATGCTGGTGATTCAAGGGAGTTAACCTACAGCCCCACTGCATGGACAGATTCCAGGGCAGTGGGAAGTGGGTTCCACATTATCCACACACCTGTCAGTGACTACCAGGACCTGCAGACAGATTTTGAATCACAGCTCTCCCCTTAAGTGAATCTCAAAACTGCACAAAGGACCACCTCCAACCTACAGTCCAGAATTGAACAAAGTAAGAGGACATACATAAAGAATAGGAGATTGAACAAAAACAAGTAAAACCAATCCCTTTACCCCTGAATAACAGAATTAAAGAAGACGGTGACGCAGAGGGAAAAAAGTAGGGAGGGGGAAAAACCACACAAATGAAGAAAAATCAAAAGAAGAATATATGTCTCACACAGACCCCTGGGAAATCAGACACTGAGAAATCAGATTCTGGAACACAAACAATGAAGAGCCCCCAGAATGACTGGTTACATGCAACAAACCCGGACATGAAGATATTAATGGAGAGAATTAAAAAAATTGAGGAGAGACAAGAGGAAAATAGGAAGGAGCTGATGTCAGAAATGACAGCAGTAAAGAATACTGTGATGGAAATGAACAACAGACTAATAAGCATGGAAAGCAGAATCAGCCAAGCAGAAGAAAGAATCTCAGAGCTCAAAGACTAAAACACAGAACTAACCCAAACTGTCAAAAGCATAGAAAAGAAGCTCAAAAAGACAGAACAAAACCTGCAAGAGATGAATGATCACTTCAAGAGACCAAACCTAAGAGTAATTGGGCTTCCTGAGGCAGAGAGAGAAACAGAAGCCACGCGGGAACAAACATTTCATGAAATCATCCAAGAAAACTTCCCTCATCTCATTAAGGATGAAAAAATTCAAACACAAGAGATTCAGAGAACCCCTGAAAGACAACAAATGAGAAGACCAACTCCCAGACACATAATAATTCACCTAAACAAAGTAGCTATGAGAGGAAAAATCCTAAAGGCAGCAAGAGAAAGAGGCCAGACTACCTACCAGGGAAAACCAGTTAGAATAGCAGAGATTTATCCACAGAAACCCTTCTGGCCAGGAGAGCCTGGAGCCCTATCTTCAAAGTTCTAAAAGAGAAACAATTTCAACCAAGAATAACCTACCCAGCCAAACTAAGCTTCATTAGGGAGGTAGAATTGAAATCTTTTTCAGATATCCAATCCCTAAGAACCTATGCTGCCACCAGACCACCTCTACAAGAAACACTTAAGAAAGTACTGAACACAGAAGAAAAAGAAAAAAGAACAACAGCATTCTTCACAAGAGTACAGGCAAAAGATTAAAAACACACATGAGCCAACTCCAGAACCCAAAGAAAGACAACAAACAAACAGGAAAAACTCTGTAAGACCCTTATGACAGGGATCAACTCTTGCATTTCAATTATTAGCCTAAATGTGAATGGACTATATGCACCACTGAAAAGATGTAGAATGGCAAAATGGATAAAATATCATCTGGAAACAATCTACTACCTTCAAGAGACTCACCTCACTAGAAAGGACACTCACAGACTCAAAGTAAGAGAACGGGAAACAAACTTTCAGGCAAGTGGAATACAAAAGAAAGGAGGAGTAGCAATCTTAATTTCAGACAAAATACCTTTCAAGCTATTAAAAATCAAAAAAGATACAGAAGACCACTACATAATGATAAAAGGCTCAATCCATCAACAAGAAATATCTATCCTAAACATATATGCACCCAGCATAGGTGTGCCAACTTTCATAAAGCAACTTCTTGGAAAACTAAAGAAAGATATCGACTCTAACATTATCATAACTGGGTACTTTTATACCCCACTCACAACCCTAGACAGATGATCAGGACAAAAAATCAGCAAGGAGATCTGGAACCTCAATGTGACTTTGGACTAAATGGACTTAATTGATACCTACAGAACACTCCATCCAAAGACCACAGAATACACATTCTACTCATCACTACGTGGAACATATTCTAAGATCGACCAATACTCGGTCATAAATCAAGCATAAGCAAATTTAAAAGGACCGAAATTCTACCAAGCACCTTCTTGGACCACAGAGGAATAAAAATAAACATTGAGACCAACAAAGTCCCCCCAAAACCCACAAAGACATAGACATTAGACTGCATGATGCTAAGCAACTCCTGGGTCAATGACAAAATCAAAACAGGGATCAAAAGATACCTGGAAACAAATGAAAATGAAGAAACATCTTACCAAAATCTCTGGGATGCCCTGAAAGCTGTAGTAAGAGGGGAATTTATATCCCTACAAACACACATGAAGAAAATGGAAGGAACAGAAATTCACAACCTAAAAAGACACCTAAAGAAGCTGGAAATGCAAGACCACAAAAGCCCTAATTTCAGCAGAAGAATCTAGATCACCAACATAAAAGCCCAAATCCAGGACATAGAAGGCCAAAAGATAATACAAAAGTCAATGAAACAAAAAGCTGGTTCTTTGAAAGAATCTACAAGATCGATGGTCCCCTAGCTAGACTGACCAAGAAAAAACGAGAAAAAAACCAAATAAGCACAATGAGAAACACAAATGATGAAGTCATAATCTGACCCTGAAGAAATACAAAAGATCATTAGAGACTACTCCGTACACTTGTATGGAAACAAACTTGAAAACCATAAGGAAATGGAGGACTTTCTGACATCACACAACCTACCTAGGTTGGAACAAGAAGAAATTGGGACCCTAAATAGACCAATAACAATCAAGGAAATCAACTACGTAATAAGAAAACTTCCTATAAAAAAAAGCCCTGGTCCAGATGTCTTTCCAGCAGAATTCTACAAGACATTCAAGGAGGAGCTGATACCAATCCTACTGAAGATATTCCAGGTGATTGAAAAAGATGGAACTCTCTCCAAATCATTTTACGAAGCCAGCATCACATTGATACCCAAGCAAGGTAAAGATCCAACAAAGAAAGAGAATTACAGGCCAATATCTTTGATGAACATAGATGCTAAAATTCTCAACAAGATCCTAGCAAACCGGATTCAGCAATACATCTCAAAAAATCATCCACCATGACCAAGTAGGCTTCATTCCCTGGCATGCGAGGCTGGTTCAACATTCGTAACACCATAAATGTAATTAAATACATCAAGAGATGTCAAAACAAAAACCACATGATCATATCATTAGATGCAGAAAAAGTTTTTGATAAAATCCAGCATCCCTTCTTGATAAAATCCTTGAACATCTAGGCATACGGGGAACATACCTCAAAATAGTAAAAACCATCTATGAGAAACCCACAGCCAGCATACTCCTAAATGGACAAAAATTGGAACCAATTCCCCTGAAAAGTGGAATTAGACAAGGATGCCCACTCTCACCCCTCCTGTTCAACATAGTATTGGAAGTCCTGGCGAGAGCAATCAGAGAAGAGGAGGCAATCAGGGGTATTCAAATAGGAAAAGAGGAAGTCAAGTTATCTCTCTATGCAGATGATATGATTGTGTACCTTGTAAACCCAAGAGAATCTGTCAAAACCCTCCTTACATTGATAAAGGCCTTTGGCAAAGTCTCAGTATACAAAATAAATGTACAAAAGACAATCGCATTTCTCTACACCAATAATAAACAAACAGAAACCCAAATAAAAAACACAATTCTATTTAGAATAGCCACAAAAAAATGAAATACCTTGGCATCTTCCTAACCAGAAACGTGAAAGACCTTTACAAGGAAAATTACAAAACACTGCTCAAAGAAATCAAAGCTGACATGAACAAGTGGAAAAATATCCCATGCTCATGGATCGGAAGAATCAACATTGTGAAGATGTCCATCTTACCTAAGGCAATCTACAAATGCAACGTAATTTAACCCGGTAAATTACCAACAACATTCTTCTCAGACCTAGAAAAAACAATACAAGAATTCATATGGAAACACAAACGTCCAAGAATAGCTAGAACAATCCTCAGCAAAAAAAACAAAGCAGGTGGTATCAGAATACCGGACTTCAAACTTTCCTATAAAGCTACAATAATCAAAATAGCTTGGTATTGGTACAGGAACAGGCATATAGATCAATGGAACAGAATTGAGATGCCAGAGGCAAAACCTCAATTTCTCAACCAACTCATCTTTGACAAGTCCCCACAACCTACCTCAGGGGAGAGAACGTATTCAGTAAATGGTACTGGGAAAACTGGCTGACCACATGCAGAAGATTGAAACAGGACCCCTATCTATCCCCATGTACAAAGGTTAACTCATGGATCAGAGACCTAAATGTAAAACCTCAAACCATAAGAACCTTAGAAAAGGAAGGAAATACCCTCATGGAAATCAGAACTGGCATCCAATTCCTGTACAAAACCCGAAACTCACAGGTCATAAGAGAGAAGATAGACAAGTGGGACCTTATTAAACTGACAAGCTTCTGCAAAGCCAAAGAAACCATCAAGAGAGCAGGGACACAGCCTACAGACTGGGAAAAAGTATTTGTCAACTCTAGGTCTGAAAAAGGCTTAACATCCTGGATCTACAAGGAACTCAAATGTGCTGAAAAGAAGAAAACAAACAACCCCATTATAAAATGGGCAAAAGATATGAACAGACACTTCACAAAAGAAGACATCTGAGCAGCCAACAGACACATGAAGAGATGCTCAACCTCACTAATCATCAGGGAGATGCAAATCAAAACCACACTGAGATATCACCTAACTCCAGTCAGAATGGCAATTATCAACTCAAAAAATAACAGCTGCTGGAGAGGGTGTGGTGAAAAGGAAACACTTCTTCAGTGTCGGTGGGAGTGTAAACTAGTGCAACCTCTGTGGAAAGCAGTGTGGCGATTCCTAAAAGCTCTAAAAATTGACCTTCCATATGACCCCGCAATTCCCCTACTAGGAATATACCCTGAAGAACTCAAATCACTCTATGAAAAAGATACCTGCTCACGTATCTTTGTCTCAGCGTTGTTCACAATAGCAAGAATCTGGAAACAACCATGCTGCCTATCAAAATAGGACTGGATTAAAAAAATGTGGTACATATACACGATGGAATACTACACAGCCATAAAAAAGAACAAAATCATGAATTTCACAGCAACCTGGATGGGACTAGAGTCTATAATACTGAGTGACCTCTCACAGAAACAAAGATCCGAGTATCACATGTTCTCACTCACATAATGAACCTTGAACATCCAATGTAATACTATAAGAAATTGACTGACGGTACTGGGAAACTATGGGGGGGGAGTGGGATGGGATTAACAGTAGCAAATATCTGTCTGAGGATGGGAAAACACCTCTTATCAACAGGTTGCCTGAATGAAACATAATTGTACACCTAACCCTTAACTGTACCCCACAAAACCATAATAAAAAATATTGATTAATAAAAAAAAATTATTGAAATGCAAGAGTTGATCCCTGTCATAAGCTTCTTACAGAGTTGTGCCTGTTTGTCTGTTGTCTTTCTTTGGGTTCTGGAGTTGGCTCATGTGTGTTTTTAATCTTTTGCCTGTACTCTTGTGAAGAATGTTGTTGTTCTTTTTTCTTTTTCTTCTGTGTTCAGTACTTTGTTAGGTGTTTCTTATAGAGGTGGTCTGGTGGCAGCGTAGGTTCTTAGGGATTGGATATCTGGAAAAGTTTTCAATTCTCCCTCACTAATGAAGCTTAGTTTGGCTGGGTAGGTTATTCTTGGTTGAAATTGTTTCTCTTTTAGAACTTTGAAGATAGGGCTCCAGGCTCTCCTGGCCTGAAGGGTTTCTGTGGATAAATCTCTGCTATTCTAACTGGTTTTCCCTGGTAGGTAGTCTGGCCTCTTTCTCTTGCTACCTTTAGGATTTTTCCTCTCATAGCTACTTTGTTTAGGTGAATTATTATATGTCTGGGTGTTGGTCTTCTCATTTGTTGTCTTGCAGGGGTTCTCTGAATCTCTTGTGTTTGGATTTTTTCATCATTAATGAGATGAGGGAAGTTTTCTTGGATGATTTCATGAATTGTTTGTTCCCGCGTGGCTTCTGTTTCTCTCTCTGCCTCAGGAAGCCCAATTACTCTTAGGTTTGGTCTCTTGAAGTGATCATTCATCTCTTGCAGGTTTTGTTCTGTCTTTTTGAGCTTCTTTTCTATGCTTTTGACAGTTTGGGTTAGTTCTGTGTTTTGGTCTTTGATTTCTGAGATTCTTTCTTCTGCTTGGCTGATTCTGCTTTCCATGCTTATTAGTCTGTTGTTCATTTCCATCACAGTATTCTTTACTGCTGTCATTTCTGACATCAGCTCCTTCCTATTTTCCTCTTGTCTCTCCTCAATTTTTTAAATTCTCTCCATTAATGTCTTCTTGTCTGGGTTTGTTGCATGTAACCAGTCATTCTGGGGACTCTTCATTGTTTGTGTTCCAGAATCTGTTTTCTCAGTGTCTGATTTCCCAGGGGTCTGTGTGAGACCTATATTCTTCTTTTGGTTTTTCTTCATTTGTGTGGTTTTCCCCCCCCCTACTTTTTCCTTCCCTCCACGTCACTGTCTTCTTTAATCTGTTATTCAGTGGCAAAGGGATTGTTTTTACTTCTGTTTGTTCAATCTCCTATTCTTTATGTATGTCCTCTTACTTTGTTCAATTCTAGAGTTGCACTGTATGCAAAATCAACTGACAAAAATAAGTAGTACTTGTATATCAATAGCAAGCAATCTGAAAAAGAAATCATGAAAACAATCTGATCTATAATAGCTACAAAGACTATAAAATACCTAGGAATTAATTTAACCGGAAAAATGAAACATTTTTTATGAAAATATCCTCTATAAAACACTGATGGAAGAAATTAAAGGGGCACAACAAATGGAAGGATATTTTATGCTCATGGATTGAAGAATTTCATATTGTTAAAATGACAATAGTTCCCAAAGTAACTTGCAAATTCTATTTGTATCTCTATTAACTACCAATGAAATTTTTCACATAAATAAAAAAAACCAAAGTTCATATGAAACTGCAAAAGAGCCCCAATAGCCAAAGCAATTCTCACCAAAAGAATAAGGCTGGAAGCATCACACTGACTTCAAAATGTATTACAAAGCTATAGTAACTAAATAAGCATGGTGCTGGCATAAAAACAGACACATAGAACAATGGAACATAATAGCGAACATAGACCTAAATCCACACATTTACAACCAACTCATTTTCCAGAAAGCTGCAAGAACATATATTGAGGAAAGACCATCCTCTTCAATCAACTGTGCTAGGAAAACTGAATAACCGTATGCTGCGGACTGAAGCTAAACCCTATCTCTTACCATATAAAAATATCCACTTAAAATGGATTAAAGACTCAAATGCAATATTTTAAATTATAAAACCACTAGAAGAAAATTTGGGGGAAATGTTCCAGGACACATGTGTGGGCAAAAACTTTTATGGCTAGAATCTGAAAAGCACAAACAACAAAAAAAATAGACAAGCGAGTTTACATCAAGTCAAAAATTTTGGCACTGCTAAGAAAATAGAAAACAAATAATTGACTACAAAATGGACAAGAGATCCAAATAGACATTTTTTCAAAAGAAGACATACAACAGATATGAAAAAACAGATATGAAAAAATGCCCAACATCACGAATTGTTAGTGAAATGTAAATGAAAAACCATGAGGTATTCTCTCACCCCCATTGCAATGGTTTTTATCAAAAAGTCAAGGAATATCAGATGCTGTTGAGGATGTGGAGATAGGGGAGCCATAGTACATTATTGGTGGAAATGTAACTTAGTACAGCCACTATGGAAAATGGTATGAAGATTCCTCAAAAAACTGAAAATAAAACTGATATATGATCCAGAAATTGAACTACTAGGTATACATCCAAAGGAAAAGAAATCAATATATCAAATATATTTCTGTGCTTTCATATTTATTGCAAGACTGTTCACAATAAACAAAATATGGAATCAGCCTAAGTGTCCATCAATGGATAAATGAATAAAGAAAATGGAATGAATGGATAAAGAATGGTATCTATACACATTGGAATGTTATTTAGCCATAAAAAGAATAAAATATTGGCATTTGTTGCAACATAGATGAAACTGTAGGTTAACTGACATAAACCAAGTACAAAAAACACAAATATTGCATGTTCTCAATCATATGGGGAGCTAAGAACAATGAATTTCATGAAGATTGAGTGTAGATTGATTACCAGAGACTAAAAAGATTAGGTGGAAGAGGAAACAAAAAGGGATTGATTGTGTACAAATATACACTTAAAAAAATAATATCTGGTGTTAGATAGATCTGTGGGGTGACAATAGTTAACATTAATCGATTGTGCGTTTCAAAACTAGAAGAGTTAATGTTAATCGATTTAAATAGATAATTGATAACTAATCAATAATTAACTGATAACTCTAATTGACATTTAATCGATAACTAATCAGCAATTAATTGATAACTCTTTAACATCAATGATGTTAACATTAGCATCATTAATGTTAAAGTTAACATTAATGGATTGTGTATTTCAAAGCTAACTGGAAGAGAATAATTCAGACGTTCCTAGTGTAAAGAAAAGAATAGGGCGATGTGTATCCCAATTACCCTGATTTGATTATATGAATGCATCAAATTACCACATTTTTTCCCAAATATGTACCTCTAATAGCATCAATAAAAAATAAATAAAATAAAATAATAAATATGGAGTTCAAAATTAAATGGTGTCAATGAACATTATGTCACTTCCTTTATGGCAGAAGTTGCAATGTGTGTAATAACTTTCTAAGTGTACTCTGCTATGTCCCAGATCACCAGATGCTACAACTCTCTTTTCCTACTGCACCATTATACTAGAAAATGACCATAGGTCCCTTTATGGAAGTCTAGGAGTATGATTCATAGTCGTTGCTGCTGATGTTGTTGGAAACCCTTTTTCAAGTTTACCCAATCTTCCTTTTATTCAATATAGTCTGGAGTCTTTGAACAGGCTTAGAATAGGGTATTAGATGAAAGATGATGACTCTTTTTTTGACTCTATGTTCATAGGACTTTTAATTTGTTGGTTTCATTTTTCCCCTAGTTACATAAGAAACTTTTGGTGGGTTGCCTATTTATTTATAATTTTCCCCTCATGAAGGGATTTCACAGCACATTATTCTCATCCTTACTACTGTCTTGTTGGCCCTTGTACTTGCCTAATTCTCATAGCCACTGCCTAACCTTGGTTACTCATGATTTGCTATTATCACTGAAACTGCGAAAACTGTTTCAACCACAGTAGCACCTACCAGCACCTCTGACCTTCAGAGAAGATCTTAGTTTGGATAGGGGATTGTACATGTTAAATTCACTTCAATATCTGTGCCTCCTTAAATCTCTGGAGTTCTTTAAAAGGGCATTAAGAATTGTTGGCGTCTTAACTTCATTTAATATAGGCCTTTGTTGAACCCATGTTTCAGTTAATCAACCAAGCAACTGATTAGAATTACTCCCTGTTGCTCGTGCTAATACACTGAATTCAGAAACACTTCCAAGAGCATCATAGAAACATTAAGTAGAATTTAAAGTTATGCTTTTTTCTCCCTTGGCCTGACACCTTCAGTATTTATTCCTACATATTTTCCCAGAAAGTTGCAGATATAGAAAAACAAAGCTTTTCAATTCTTTTGGAGAAAAAGCTTTCTCTCTTATGTCTGACCTTGTCATTGACCTGGGAAATGCTGACTTCAGACTCTGTGTCTAGGTTTGCAAACACTGCGGGACCTCGGGAAATACAGAATGAAGTATAGAGTATACAGTGAGAAACAATGAAAACAGCTTCACAAGCAAGAATGTGTACAGGATCCTAACGAATGCCAGAAATAATTTTATTAGACAGGAGGCAAGGAAAGGACAAGGGTTAGAGTATTTGGGGTCAGCTGATACTGCGTATCCCCATTTTGCCTCTTAGGATTCCATTCCCAGCTAAAATACTAATTACCACACAAAAGACCTGGTAAGATAGAAGACATAATGGATATTGATTTCTCTACCAAGATCGTAGTTTAATTTCAGCTTTACTCTTAATTGCAGGCATTACTTTTGAAGTATGCTCATGATAAGTCCCAAGATTTCAATATGTGCCTTGAGTTGAGAATCTTTTTTAGACTTTTGCTTTTATCAATGTCTTGAATACTGCTAGTCATAACCATTCCATCCTATAGTCTTTGATTTTTTTCTTATGCCTCGCATACTTGTCTATAGCCCTGGCTATTCAGTCTCCCCAAATTTTGCCTTCATTTAGCACTTCAGGTCATGTGATCACAGATTGTAATATAATTAGCTATTTCACCAATACCTGTTGTCAGATAGATGACAGATCCTTTTTGCTTATTCCTTTCTGGACTTTAATGGTGTTAAGTAGAAGCAGGGCCAGTTAACCTGTGCAGAGTTTGGGTTTAAAATTTAGACTCATAGAAAATACTAGCAATCAAGAAAGAAGAACTGGAATTACTTCGCTGGAGGAGAACCATTTTATAGTATTGGGAAGGTGATAGGGATATTTGTAACATCACTGTGTCTGTGACCACTTTCCCATTCACATGCCACTTTAGATAGGTGTCAGCATCTTTGACTGAGAGAATGTGGTGACCAGGGCTACACTGCTTAGAATGCTGAGAGCCATAATTTTCCAGACTTGCAGAATAACTCTGGGCCCTTGCTTTGACTTATGGAGATAAGGCAGAACACAACTGGCTTTGATAAAACCATGAGGGTTTTTTAAGCTCATCTGGTAAGCTTTTCAGTGGTAACCATCATGGGCAGAAGGCTAGAGTCTCTAATTCTATTTTCTGTACAACAGAGAAGGTAAAAATTTGTATTTCTATAGGAGATGGTTAGTTTTTAAAATATAAATAATTTAAAATTATGAGTTTAAGATAAATATAATCCTATACATTTGTTTAATAATTATTTGTGATTGATTCATTTTATTGCCTATAGAAAACAACAAGGAAAATAGCTAAGGAAAAACATTTTGGTTAGATTGATGTTGAAATGAGCCCTTCAATTTAATTTGTTATCGGCTATAAGATTATCGCATTTCCTTGTGTTCAAAAACTTAAAAGAAATTATTTTAAAATTCACCAGGCTTATATTCTGTAGTGAGGACTATTCAATACATTTTGACATGCAGTATCATGTCAAGATTTAAAAATTATTTAAAACTCAACTCTTCCACAAAAATCCTGGGGTAAAATTTTATTCTGTTATTATATCTTTCAGCTCTATAATTTCCATTTTCTTGTAAAAATAATTTCTAGTTCTTCACTGAATTTTAAAAAATTTATTTCAAGATAATTTTTAATTGGTTGTTGAAGTATTCTTATTATAGATGTTTAAAAATCTTTGGCAGATAATCCATCATCTAATTCATCTTGGTGTTGGTATCAGTTGATTGACTTTTCTCACTCAAGTTATGATTTTCTCAGTTCTTTGTATAATGGGTAACTTTTTATTGTGTCTTAGATACTTTGCCTACTATGTTAAGAGACTCTGAATCCTATTTAAATCTCTTATTTTTTCCACATTATCACCCTATTTAGTTTTAGTTTTCAGGCTCTGGCCTAGAATGTGGGCTGTGATTTCAAGGCAGTTTAATTTTCAGAGCCTGTGGAGTGCTGTTCTGGTCTCTTTGGTTATTTATAATACTATAGAATTCCTTTTTGTCAAAAATGTAGCATGTACATAGAGCTTCCACTGGTCCCTGCTTGTGCTGTCTGAGAGAATGTATGCTATATGTCCCTTGTTGGGAGACAGGAAATCTTCCCACTGTTACTGGTTCCCTTACCCACCAGTGCCCAGATTTGTCTGGTCAGATGTGGAACATATTGTGCACATGGTGACAAAGAAGTTTTTCAAACAGGGTTGCTTGCGGTGGGACTGGGTTTCTTGTGCCTGGCTCTGCCTGCCCCCTTTGTTATCTTTAGGAGGATAAAGGGAATCTCATGCTTGGTAAAGCATAGTGCTTCTCCAGTTACTTATTTTTTGTGGTGCTACCAATTAATCCCCATTGTTGATAGTTTTAGGCTTACCTATTGTCAAAAAACTCTTGTCAGTTTGGAGAAGAAATGATTCCACTTGAGCTCCCTTTTGTTGCTAGGTTGGGAGTCATAAGACAGTGCCTGAGTCACCTTTTTCTGTTGTGTATGTTATATAATATGCTCTAACACTGTTCATTCCTCCAGTCTTGGGGTCCGAAACAGCTTGACTTCTTAGCTATCTTTCAGAATTCTCCTTTGGTTGACATGCAACATCATGTCAAAATTTAAAACTTAGCACATAAATGCTAAGTTATAAATGACAGCATCAGGATTCATACCCAAGTCTGTCTAAGCCTACATTCTATGCTCTTTATCCACTGATTTATCCACTGTCAAATTTTAGGAAGATATTAAAGGACGACATCCATTAATTGTGAAAACATCTCTCCATCTATTGTTTCTGTATGCCATAGAGGGTTGATTATTTAAATGATGCCTATGTTCCAATCTCCATACCTTGAGAAATAAACAGAGTTCGAGGGATAAACACAGATGTACTTTCTGGAGAGAAATGCTATTTACCTGGACACAAGTTACCAACATAATCATCTTCTGATTTTTCAAATGCTCCTTTTCTATGGCTCTTGAAGTTATATTGCTCTGCTATACAATTAACACCTTTTAAATCAGATGTCCTGCTTCTTAACATAGTACTGAGGAAGGAAGATGCCTATTTTTTCTACATTTAACCCAAGGTTAAATAAAAATTGATCATTATTAAGGTGTTTGAGATCTACTTGACTATATATTGCATCTGTTGTAGAACTGTTTATATAAATAACCCAGTTATAAGGAATTTTCTTTACAAGTGATTATATAAGAAAAAAAGATGCAAGTTACATTTAGAACAAAAGAAACAACTTTTCTTAACAATAGTTATTCTCAGTAGGTTCATAGTTTCATGTATCATGTCATGAAAGAAAGCAGTAAAATAGATCAGGATTAAGACAGCCCTCAAGAACAGTCCTTTGTTAAGGCTAAATTTATCCCGGCATAATGGCCCCTTTATATAATACTACGGGATACATATCTGACTCTGGCTAAAAGCCAAAAAGAAATGGAATTTAAAATGGAATCCTGAGAACAATACATGAGTCTCCTGATGAAAGTAGGCCTGCGATAATCCCAGTCCTTCTGTGAAAATTCAAACCTTTGATAATGGAGAGCTGGGATAGATCCTGTTAAGGTATTCTGGATCCTCCAGCTGGCTAAGAGCACCATCTCCTCTCAGGCCTCTGCTTTGCTTGTTTCCATGAAAGGCATAATAAAAGCGTTTTTATTTTAAAAGCACAAAGCAGAAGACTAAATGAATCTTGACCTGGGCCGTAAACCTGAAGCAGGCAGTTTTAAGTGCACAGTTTGACAAGTCCGGGGTGGACTCTTGAAATCAGGTGATAAGTAACATAAGAAAGATTTTCTACATCTGATGGGAGCTTCATGTTTCCTGCACCCAGCTTGGTTTCCTTCTTTGTTTAGATGATATCATGTTAGGAAATGACAAGATTCTACTTCTGTTTCCTTGGTTTGGAATTCCTCTTCTTTAGTTCTCTGTGCTAGAAAGCCATTTCATTCTCCAAGGTCCAGTACAAATGTTAACTATAAGCTCTAGGGTCCAGAACTGTATTTTATTCAATTTATCACAGCAATGCCTTCCTCCCATAGCACACATAGAAGAACCTCTGCTAGGTCTTCAGCTTGTCTTTAGATCTCAGCACTAGCCTTCTCTAACCCCTATACTTGGTCTTCCTGGCACCCACTCATTTTCCATCATAGTCTATGTTGCATTATGTATGAGTATATTTTTGTGATGGTTTCATTTGTTTTTTTTCTTTCTTCTTTTTTAATCAATATTTTTTATTATGATTTTGTGGGGTACAGTTAAGGGTTAGGTATACAAATATGCTTTGTTCAGGCACCCTTGTTGA
>NW_007258460.1:1218010-1219081 GCF_000164805.1 Carlito syrichta | reverse complement strand
CCGGCTAATTTTTTGATTTATTGTAGAGATGAGGTCTCGCTGCCCAGGCGGGTCTGGAACCTGTGGGCACAGGCAATCCACTCACCTCAGCCTCCCAAAGGCACAGGATTACAGGCTGAGCCACCGAGCCCAGCTTATAGTATTACATTGGATGTTCAAGGTCCATTATATGAGTGAGAACATGTGATACTCGGATCTTTGTTTCTGTGAGAGGTCACTCAGTATTATAGACTCTAGTTCCATACAGGTTGCTGCGAAATTCATGATTTTGTTCTTTTTTATGACTGCGTAGTATTCCATCGTGTATATGTACCACATTTTTTTAATCCAGTCCTCTTTTGATGGGCAGCATGGTTGCTTCCAGGTTCATGCTATTGTGAACAATGTTGCGATAAGCATACATGTGCAGGTATCTTTTACAGAGTGATTTGAGTTCTTCAGGATATATTCCTAGTAGGGGGATTGCGGGATCATATAGGAGGTCAATATTTAGAGCTTTTAGGAATCGCCATACTGTTTTCTACAGAGGTTGTACTACTTTGCACTCCCACCAACTGTGTAGAAGTGTTTCCTTTTTGCCACACCCTCTCCAGCAACTATTATTTTTTGAATTATTGATAATTGCCATTTTTTTAATAATCAGTATTTTTTATTATGATATTGTGGGGTACAGTTAAGGGTTAGGTATACAAAGATGTTTTGTTCAGGCACCCTTGTTGATAAGAGGTGTTTCCCCGTCCCCACACAGATATTTACTACCATTATTCCCATCTACCTCTCCCTCCCCATAGTTTCCCACTACTGTAAGTCATTTTCTTATAGTATTACAATGGATGTTCAAGGTCCACTATATGAGTGAGAACGTGTGATACTCAGATCTTTGTTTCTGTGAGAGGTCACTCAGTATTATAGACTCTAGTTCCATCCAGGTTGCTGCGAAATTCATGATTTTGTTCCTTTTTATGGCTGCATAGTATTCCATTGTGTATATGTACCACATTTTTTGTTGTTGTTGTTTTTGTTTTTTTGAGTTGGAGTCTCACTCTGTTACCCAGACTGGAGTGCAGTGGC
>NW_007258460.1:1217260-1217990 GCF_000164805.1 Carlito syrichta | reverse complement strand
CCGGAATTACAGGCGCATGCCACCATACCCGGCTGATTTTTTGATTTATTGTAGAGATGAGGTCTCGCTGCCCAGGCGGGTCTCAAACCCGCGGGCTTAGGCAATCCACTCACCTCAGCCTCCCAAAGGCACGGGATTATAGGCTGAGCCACCGAACCCGGCTATGTACCACATTTTTTTAGTCCAGTCCTCTTTTGATGGGCAGCATGGTTACTTCCAGGTTCTTGCTATTGTGAACAATGTTGCAATAAACATATGTGTGCAGGTATCTTTTTTATAGAGTGATTTGAGTCCTTCAGGATACATTCCCAGTAGGGGGATTGCAGGGTCATCTGGGAGGTTGATATTCAGAACTTTTAGGAATCGCCACACTGCTTTCCACAGAGGTTGCACTAGCTTACACTCCCACCAACAGTGTAGAAGTGTTCCCTTTTCACCACACCCTCTCCAGCAGCTATTTTTTGAGTTGTTGATAATTGCCATTCTGACTGGAGTTAGTGGTATCTCAGTGTGGTTTTGATTTGCATCTCCTTGATGATTGGTGAGGTTGAACATTTCTTCATATGTCTGTTGGCTGCTCGGATGTCTTCCTTTGTGAAGTGTCTATTCATATCTTTTGCCCATTTTATAATGGGGTTGTTTGTTTTTTTCTTTTCAGCACATTTGAGTTCCTTGTAGATCCTAGATGTTAAGCCTTTGTCAGACCTGGATTTGGCAAATACTTTTTCCC
>NW_007258460.1:1196856-1216193 GCF_000164805.1 Carlito syrichta | reverse complement strand
CCTTCTCTTCTCTGATTGCTCTAGCCAGGACTTCCAATACTATATTGAACTGGAGGGGTGAGAGTGGGCATCCTTGTCTTGTTCCAGTTTTCAGGGAAACGGTTCCAGCTTTTGTCTGTTTAGGAGTATGCTACCTATAGGTATACTCCCTGAAATAAAATGTGGTTAGCAGAGGGAAGATAATGGAGCAGACAGTGGCGGGAAGAGGTGGGTGGACAGAGATAGGTGTAAGGGGGGAAACAGATGAGTGTACCAACAAATGGAGAGACAGACCTAAACTGAAACAGATAAAAACAATAGACCACGGCTACAGACTAACCAGCTCCATTACAAAAAAGATAAAACATACAATGATGCTAACATACAAGCTAACCAACCACCTTATTGGTGTGCTGTTCCTCTATAGAAAGATATAGTTTACAGAGAGGAGAAAAGAGAAGAAAAGGAAGAGAAAAAAAAAAAAAAGGAACAAAATAGTAGGAATAGAATTCAGTCATTAAATTAACAGAACCAATCGAGCACACTTTGAGACTTTTCATTTGAGTCCATGTCCTTTCAGCTCTGATTTCTAGCTGTCATTTGAAGCTGGTAAATTAGTTCGCAGTTAGGATCAGTTGCCCTGGTCTGCTGTGAAGGACAGTTCAGATCACCCTCTGTTCACCACTCAAATCTGGCCTGTGTCTGTTTTTCAAGCTTGTTTCTCCCATTTCAGCGTTGTTACCTTGAATCACCAGCAGATGGTGCTATCTCAGCTGCTCGTCCCAGAGGAGGTGGAGCTGGACAGGAGTCCAGCAGAGGCTGGAGATGGGAGCCTGCCTCAGGGAATAGGGAGGAGACCTATGGCTGGCAGGATGTCATGGTAGCAGCAGAGGTGGCAGTGATACCAGCAGATCTTGCCTGCAGGGGCTTCAAGGACTGAAGTCATGGATCGCCTCAGGCACAGGTGGCGCAGTGCACTATGGCCACCATGGAGGCTGCGGTGGTGCTGGTGGCTGCTGTGTCTGTGGCTGCAGTGGTTGTCCAGACCTCTGCGATGCCCCAGCGGTGGCTATGGCCGCGCTCCGTGTGAAGAGCAGGCTGAATGTTGGCGTCCGCAGCCCTCGGGGAGAGAGCCAGAGACCCTCTGCATTCTCCTTTGCAGAGGGTTTCATAGACCAGGTTGCCCCATTGCCATCTTGCTGGAAGTCTTGATGGTTTCATTTGTATCTGTCTCTGTCATAGTCAATTCTGTTTTTGCCTATTACATTTTTAGAACAAAACATAGTACTTGGCATACCTTTTACAGCAAAAACAAATGAACAAACAAACATTTGTTGAATATTGAATTAATACATTCTTAAGTCAAACTGGCTTAATTAGCAGATCCTTAACAGGAGTTCTTTAGTGTGCCAACTCCATTATAGCCACATCTGAATAAATGACCAAGCGATATTAACAAGAGCTCAAGTGAACTGAAGCATTTAAATTTACTGAAGTGGTCATTGCTGGACATAATTTCCTTGGGACTAGTATGCTGAACAATACAAAAGCCTAACTAACATTGAGTAGTGTGAATGTTCATTCTGATGGCATTTTAAAAAGAGAGCACTGGTGTTTTGCTGAGTCCATGGAAAGGGCACTTTCCCCCTTTATGGTCTTTTCATCAGAACATTTTTAATGGGGCTTTTGACTGCAGTTAAGGGATTTCAGGAGCTATCTGAGTAGAGGAAGGAGCCAGTTTGTGTGCTTTCCAACCACAGCAATGATTATGTACCATGTGGAGAAAGTTAAAACCATTGGTAAAAATGTATTTAGTCCAGTGGTTCTTGTTTTTTGATTGGAATATTTTTTTTTCTAATGAAGGTTTACTATTCCTGGCTTACCTCCACATACTACTGGATGAATTATACACAACCTCGTTCAGAAAATAAAAGCAGAGGAAACACTTCCAAATTTATTTTGAGAAGCTACTATTATCTTGATACCAAAATCAAAGGCAGTACAAAAGCAAAAACAACTGATCAATATTCTTTTTTGATACTTTTTTACTGACAAATTTCTAAGTTCATGTTTTCTTTCTTTATGTCTAATCTACTGATGAATTCATCAAAAGCTTCTCCATACTGTTAAAACTTTTTTATATTTCTAGCATTTCCTTTTGATCCCTAAAGTTTTCATTTCACCAAGTAATAAATAATTACATTATTCATCTGGTTTTGCATTCTATCTCCTTCTTCTATTAGATTTTTTAAACACATAGATCATAGCTATTTTAAATTCTTTATTCAATAAAATAGATGTCATCGGAGTCTGCTTTTTCTTGCTCTTTAACACACCTTATAATTTTTTTGAAAGATTGACAATCTTAATTTTGTGATTTATCTGACATATATAAAATATATAGAATATATAATTAGAAGCACGATAATAAAAGAAGCACCATTGGACCCACCATCCAATTTAAGAAATAAAAACATACTTTTTCTTGATTCACTTATTTCACTCCCTAAGGTAAGCAAGATCCTGAAAAAAAAAAAATATATATATATAATATTAGCTATATAAGCGTATATATATATATATATATATGTATATATATATATATATATATAAAACTTATTTTAAACTTTATAAACTTGGTACCATGCTATGTATATTTGTCTAAAAAATGTATTTGAATATTATGTTTCTAATATTTATTTCTGTTGACATGTGAAACTGTAACTTATTTATTTTCAGTGCTGTATAGCAAGATTCCCCAACCCTTGAGTGGTATGGGTTCATGACCCATTAGGGCACATACTGCACATCAGGAGGTGAGCACTGACTAGGGGAGCTCAGCCTTCTGTTAGATCAGCGGCATCATTAGATTCTCACAGGGCCCTGAGCCCTGTTGTGACCTGGGTATGCAAGGGATTTAGGATGTGTGCTCCTTATGAGAACCTAATGCTTGATGAGCCTTCACCAGCCCCCTCGCCACTCACCCTTTTCAGTGGAAAAATTGTCTTCCACAGACTGGCCCTTGATGCCAAAAAAGGTTGGGACCGCTGCTGTACAGTAAGTATGTCAGTATCTCCCTTTAAATGTAAATATTTTAATGTATTTATACTCACTTCATAGCAGCAATTCCCAACCTTTTTGGCATCAGGGACCGGTTTTGTGGAAGACAATTTTCATATGGTTAGGGGGTTGGGGTGAATAGCCAGGCATTACATTTTCATAAGGAGCACCCGGATCCCTCCTGAGTGCAGTTCACAATAGTGTTACCACTTCTGTGAAAATCTAATGTGTCAAGGACCTGATAGGAAGCAAGCTCAACTCACCTGCCACCCACCTCCTGCTCTGGTGGCCCAGTTCCTAATAGGCCATGGACTGGTAATGGTCAGCGGCCTAGGGGTTGGAGACCCTTGCTTTATGGGATATGAGTTATTTTCTTTTTTACTGTTATTACAATAATCATTTTAGGAACAATTCTGTACATCTTTCTCAGTAATCTTTTGTAAAAAAAAAAAACTCTTCAAGTTTGCATTTTATTTGTTTTAAAATTCATTCTTCTTTTTTTTCTTTCCACTCCTCTGACTGGGTAACCTCAATCAACTTATCTTTATGTTTACTGATTCTTCCTTCTGGCTGCTCAAATTTTCTTTTAATCATTTCTAGTAAATTTTTTATTTCGTTTGTTGTATCTTTAAACTGCAGAATTTATATTTGGTCCCTTTTTTATGATTCCAATCCAGTTGAGAATTTCTGTGTGTTGAGACTTTATATGCATGGTTTCCTTTAGTTCTTTTTATATGGTTTCTTCTAGCTTTTAGAGCATATTTAAGATAGTTGATTTTCTTTTTATGGGCTATACTTTCTGTGTTCATGAATGCCTTGTAATTATTTGTTGTAATAGACATTTTGATAATTATAATGTGGCAACTCTGGAAATCAGGTTCTCTCCCATTTATTTTGTTGCTGCTTGTTACAATATTTATTTATTTATTTATTTTTGAGTTGGAGTCTCACTCTGTCACCCAGACTGGAGTGCAGTGGCCACTCCAGGCCACCACAGCCTTGACCAGCTGGGCTCCGGTTATCCTTCCGCCTCAGCCTTCCAAGTAGCCAGAACTACAGGTGCACGCTACCACGCCTGACTACTTTTTAAAAAAATTTATTGTAGAGATGAGGTCTCGCCAAGTTGCCCAAGTGGGTCTTGAACCCGCGGGCTCAGGCAATCCACTCACCTCAGCCTCCCAAAGAGCAGGATTACAGGCTGAGCCATCAAGCCCGGCTATGATATTTATTATTTGCTTGTTTAGTGACATTTCTAAACTAATTTTATAAAGTCTGTATTCTCTGTTGTGTGTCCATTGAAATTTCTGTTTTGTTAGCTGAGTTATCATTCAGTTGTTCAACAGAGACTTCCTTAAACACTCACAACAAACAAAAAGTTTCCCTAATTCTTTGCAAATGTTTGTGTCCGGGCATGCCTTTTACAGTCTGTCAGTTTACATATCTGTCTTAGCCTTCACTTGCTGATTGTGCAGTCTGAAGGTCAGTCAGAGGTGAGAGCTTAGGGCCTTCTTGGGTCTTTTCTGAGCATGTGCCCAGCCATCAACATTCAAGTGATCCTTTAGATTTTCATAGGTATGTAGATGCTTTCAAAGCCTTATTCTTCAAAACATCCCATTCCCCAGTCTTTTATTCTAAGCTTTTTTGTTAGTTTATCTATTTAATTTTGTCTTCCCAACTGTTATTCCTTGCTTCAGGCATCCATAGCTAATACATTGCTTTAAACATTTTTGACAAATGTCCCACAGGCAGGCATGTAAGCCCTGAAAAAATTCTGAGTTGAGAAGAAAAAATGGAAAGTCCTTTAAGCTATTCCTTCAAAACAAACACAATTCATTGAAAATAACATTTTTTTCCTGTTCGTTATGGTAGCATAGGCAGCTGTGCTGGAAAAGTGGGCTGCTGTCTCCCAGCTGCCATAGAGCTGGGGAGTGGGACCAGCCTGAGTTAAAACACTATGAAGCTCTCCTACTAAGATTCTAGTATTATTACTTGATTAGGCATTCCCCTGGTTACAGTAAGTTTTGAGTAATCCTAGAGTTTTGAAGAATTTGATTCTGACAGTTTTTGCCAGTTTATTAATTTCTTTTGTGGAGGGGATAGATTTTTAGAGTTTCTGACTTTACTATTTATATCATTTACTTCATTATTTTTATTTGCTTTTTATATCAGTTCACAAGAGGAATGTGCTACATTTTCATTTTGTGTTTCTATATTTATCAAATTTTAATTTTTGTCAAATTTTGCTTATATTTTGGAGATATATTGTTAGGTGCATTTAAGAAATGGCACACCTTTTATGATTCTATTGGATTGACCCTTTTATCATTATGAAATGTTTGTTTTTCTTTTGCAGTGCTTCTTGTCTTAAATTCAATGTCATCTGATGTCAGTGTAACTCACTAACTTTTTTTTTGTCAGTGCTTCCTCCCATAACTTTTTTTTAACTGTAAAGAATTTGTAGAAAATTTTTTGTTGGGTTTGGTGTGTTTCTTTTCTTTTTTCCTTTTAAACAGACTGAATTTCTTGTCTTGTATATGATGTAAATGTGCATTGTTTTTATATGTAATTTTGTATATGTTTGTATTTATATCTTTTACCATTTTAATATTTTCTTTTCTACCTATTTACTTTTTTCCTGCTACATTTTACTTCCTCAAATTAATAAGGCTTTTAGTTATGTGTTAATTCTCCTTATATTAATTTATTATTATTCTTTTTGTTATTATTTTAGTGGGAACCCTAGAGAAAAATATACTTGAGTTGTTAACTTTTAATATATATTACCAATTCTTAGTCAGTGCAAAGACCTTAGAACAACTTGAAAACATTTACCTTCCTTGTCTTTCGCATAATTGCTTTTATCATTATTTTTACCACTATTATCATCACTGCATTATTTTAATATGTTAACATTGATTTTGATTTATCCACAAATCTACATTCCTCATTGCTTCTCATTTCATTCTTATTTTCAGACTCTACTCTGGGCTAATATCGATTCTGTCTATAGGAATTCTTTAGTTATCTCCTTAATATTAATTCTTTGGTAATTAATTTTGTTTGGTGATAAGTTTTTTAATTTTATTTATTTTTATTTTATTTTAAATATGTGGGGTACAATTTAGGGTTAGGTATACAAATGTTCATTATGAAAGTACCCTTGTTGATGAGGTGTGCCCCTCTCTCCCCTGGCAGTTTCCCTCATCTGCCAATCCCATTCTCCCTCCCCTGGCAGTTTCCCATTTCTGCCAATCCCTTTCTTATAGTATTATGATAATTGTTCAAGGCCCACTTATGAGTGAGAACATATGGTTCTTTGCTTCTGTGATAGATCACTGAGTATGACAGACTCTAAATCAATCCAAGTTGCTGTGAAGTCCGTATGTTTGTCGTTCTTTATGACTGCATAATATTCAACTGCATATATGTACCACATTTTAAAAATCCAGTCCAGCTTTGATGGGCAGCATGGTTGGTTTCATATTTTTACTATTGTGAATAGAGCTGCAACAAACATGCATGTGCAGGTATCTTTTTGGCAGAATAATTTGAGTTCCTCCGGGTATATTCCCAATAGGGGGATTGCTGGCACATATGGAAGGTCAATTTCTAGTTCTTTCAGAAATCGCCACACTGTCTTCCAAAGAGGTTGCACTAGTTTGCATTCCCACCAGAAGTGTAGAAGTGTTCCTTTTTCTCTGCATTCTCACCAGCATCTGTTGTTTGTTTTATTAATGATGGCCATTCTTACTGGGGTTAAGTGGTATCTCAGTGTGGTTTTGATTTGCATTTCTCTGATGATGTGTGAGGCTGAGCACGTTTTCATGTGTCTGTTGGCTGCTCATATATCTTCTTTTGGGAAGTGTCTATTCATCTCTTTTGCCTACTTTTTTTTTTTTTGAGTTGGAGTCTCACTCTGTCACCCAGACTGGAGTGCAGTGGCCACTTCCAGCCACTGCAGCCTCGACCTGCTGGTCTCCAATGATCCTTACGCCTCAGCCTTCCAAGTAGCTGGAACTACAGGCACGCATTACCACGCCTGGCAAATTTTTTAATTTATTGTAGAGATGACGTCCCGCCAAGTTGCCCAGGCGGGTCTCAAACCCGCGGGCTCAGGCAATCCACTCACCTCAGCCTCCCAAGGTGCGGGATTATAGTCTGAGCCACCGAACCCGGTTTTTGCCTACTTTTTAATGGGTTTTTTTTTTAAACTTTTCCGCCCATTTGAGTTCCTTGCAGATCCTAGATGTTAGGCCTTTGTCAGATATACAGTTGGCAAATATTTTTTTCCATTCTGTGGGGTGTCTCCCCACTCTCTTGATGATTTCTCTTGCTTTGCAGAAGCTCGTCAGTTTGATGAGGTCCCACTTTTCAATCTTATTTCTTATGGTATGGGCACTTAAGGTTTTGATCAGGAATTGGTTGCCAGTTCCAATTTCCTTAAGGATGTATCCTGCATTTTCTAAGATTCTTATAGTTTGAGGTTTTATGTTTAGGTCTTTGATCCATTTACAGCTAATTTTTGTGTATGGTGATAGGTAGGGGTCCTGTTTCAATCTTCTGCATGTAGTCAGTCAGTTTTCCCAGCCCACTTTACTGAATAGGTTCTCCTCTCCCCAATGGTTGCTGTTGAAGGCTTTGTCAAAGATGAGTTGGTTGAGAAATTGAGGCTCTGCTTCCAGAATCTCTATCTTGTTCCGTTAATCTTTATGCCTGTTCCTGTATCAATACCTGGCTGTTTTGATTACTCTAGACTTAAAGTTTGAAGTCTGAAAGTGTGATACTTCCTGCTTTGTTTCCTTAGCTGAATGAACAGTATTTTTTTAAACCTGAGTAGTTTGTCTTGGCTCTTCTAGGTCTTTTGCCTTTTCATATGAATTTTAAAAGTCCCTTGTCTATATTTCCAATAATTTTCTTGATATTTTGATAGGAATTAAATTACTCATTTTAATTAAGAATTATCATCTTTACTAAGTTTAATAAAACATGAATATATTTTATCTCTCTATATAGGTCATTACTGGTTTTCTTTATTAGCATTTAAAAATTTTTAGAGTGTATATTCTGTACATGTTTTGTTCAATATATACTTGTGGTTCTCATTTGTAGTGATTTTATTTTCAGTTGTTCATTGCTAGCACATATTATTTTTGAAGTTTTTGAATTTATCTTATATACTATGAACTTGTCAACATCTTTTATTAGTTCTAGGGTTTTTTTTTTTTTGCTTTGATTCTTTACCAGTCATACCCTCCATGATTACAGTTTTATTTCCTTCTAATCGTTATGCCTTTTATTTCCTTTCCCTGCTTTATTACACTGGCTAAGACTTCCAGTTCTATTAAATTTGATGGATAACACTGGACTTTCTTACCTTATTTCTAATTTTTGGAGCCAAGCATTTAGTATATCAACATTAAGTATGACATTAGCTATGGGCTTTTTGTGGATGCTCTTTATCAAGTGGAGGAAGTTCCCTTTTTCTCCTTTTCTGAGATTTTATTATAAATTTAGTTTTGTATCTCTTTAGAAGTATCTCTTCTGCATCAATTGATACAATTTTTGTTTTTCCTTTTAAAGTTAATATAAATTACTGATTAATTTAAATATATTGAACCTGACTTTAATTCCTGGAAAGGAAAACGCTCTTGGTTGTGACATATATCCTTTTTATATATTTTGGATTTGATTTGCTAATATTTTGTTGTGAATATTTGCATCTTTTTTCATGAGGGATATTGGTCTTTTTGAAAAAAATATCTGTAGTTTTTATATCAGCATACTGTTGGCCTTATAAAATGAGTTGAATTATGTTCCTTCTTCCTCTTCCTCTCATTTTTGATAATTGTGTAGAATTGGAATTTCTTTTTTAAATACTTGGTAGAATTCTATAGGGAAACCATACAGTCTTGGAGATGCCTTTTTGAGAATGTTTTTAACTACAAATTTTATTTTTGTTCTAACTAAAGCATTCTTTAAGATTTATTTTCTCTTGGATGAGTTTTGGTAGTCTATGATTTTCAAATAATTGATTTATTTTATATAAATAGCCAAATTTGTGTGTGAAGGGGTGTTCATGGTTTTCCTTTATTTACTCTTAGTAACTGTGAAATCTGTAATGGTACACCTTATTTTTATGATGTTAGTAATTTATGTCTTTTTTCTTCTTTATCAATCTTACTAGAGATTTATCTAATCTATTGATCTTTAAAAATTGATTTGACTTGCTTTTTTTATTGTTTTACTGTTGTCTATTTTGTTAATTTCTAATCTTATCTTTATAATTATTATTTTCTTCCTCTGTCAGTTTTTGATTTACTTAGTTCTTTTTCTTGCTTTTATAAATTGATACATATTTGTATATATTTATGGGATGTGTGTGATATTTTCTTACCTATATGGAATGTGTAATGATCAAATTGTGGTATTTAGGGTCTCTATTACTATAAACATTTAAACTTTTTATATGTTAGAAACATTTTGAGATCTCTTCCAGCTATTTTGAAATATATAATACATTGTTAACCATAGTCACCCTAATCTAACATAAAGCATTAGAACTTAGTCTTTGTATAAAATTGTACATTTTTTCTCATTACCCGATATCTCTTTATTTCCACCTCCATCTTTTCCAGTCTGTGATAGTTAATCTACTATCTAGCTCCATGAGATTAACTATTTTAGCTTCCACATATGAGTAAGAATATGTCACATTTGTCTTTCTGTGACTGGCCTATTTCACTTAGCATAATGATCTCCAGTTCCATCCATGTTGTTGCAAGCTACAGAATTTCATTCTATTTATGGTCAAATAGTATTTCATTGAGTATATATACCACATTTTCTTTATCCATTTTTCCATTGATGGACACTGAGGCTGATTCCATATTTTTGCTATTGTGAATAGTGTGCAAAAACATCAGGGTGCAAGTATCCCACTGATATACATTGGTACTCTTTCCTTTGGATGTAAATAACTCAAGAAGTAGGGTTGAGCAGAATTACTGGATTATATGGTAGTGTTACTTTTAGGTTTTTTTTAGAAATCTCAGCTGGGTTCCGTGGCTCAGACTGTAATCCCGCGCCTTGGGAGGCTGAGGTGAGTGGATTGCGTGAGTCTGTGGGTTCGAGACCCGCCTGGGCAACTTGGTGAGACCTCATCTCTATAATAAATCAAAATTACATGGGCGTGGTAGCGCCAGGCGTGGTAGTTCCAGCTACTTGGAAGGCTGAGGTGGAAGGATCTCCGGAGCCCAGCAGGTCGAGGCTGCAGTGACCAGGGGAGTTGCCACTGCACTCCAGTCTGGGTGACAGAGTAAGACTCCAACCCCCCCCAAAAAAATCTCCTTAATGTTTTCTATTATGACTGTACTAATTTACATTCCACCAATAGTATGTGAATTCTCTTTGCTCTGTATTTTCACCAACTTTTTTTCTGTATTTATGATAATAGCCATTCTAATTTAAGTAGCATAATATCACATTATGGCATGCTTTTTCTTGATGATTAGTGTTGTTGAGTGTTGTTTCATATGTCTGCCAGTCATTTATATGTCTTTTTCTGGAGAAATGTCTATTTAGATAATGAATGTTCTGCAGTGCTTCCCTTATGTTTTCTTCTAGAAGTTTTATAGTGTTGGTCTTATGTTTAAGTCCTCAATCCGTTTTGAGTTGATTTTTATATATGGTAAGAGATTGGATTCTAGTTTTATTCTTTTGCATGTGGATAT
This sequence comes from Carlito syrichta, assembly GCF_000164805.1. Lineage (NCBI taxonomy): Eukaryota > Metazoa > Chordata > Mammalia > Primates > Tarsiidae > Carlito > Carlito syrichta. The sequence goes on along the minus strand of NW_007258460.1, from coordinate 1,205,424 downwards.
TCAGTTTTCTTAGCACCATTTATTGTAGAGTATCTTTTCCTTAATGTAGGCTCTTGGTGTCTTTATAGAATATTAGTAGGCTGTCAATACAGAGGTTTGTTTCTGAGTTATCCTGTTCCATTTTTCCATATGTATATTTTTATTCCAATATCATGGTGTTTTGGTTACTATACCTGTGTAATATAAATCAGGTAGTGTGATGCCTGCAAGTTTTTTCTTTTCACTCATAGTTGCTTTTGATATTTGAGCTTTCCTTCTTTTTGCTTCATACACATTTTTAGATTGTTTTTGTATTTCTGTGAAAAATGTCATAGGTATTTTGATAGGAATTGCATTGAATCTGTAGGTTGCATTGGGTAATCCGGTCATTTTTAGCATATTAATTCTTCCAGTTCAATAGCATGAGATGTCTTTCCATTTATTTATGTTCTTTTCAATTTATTTTTATCAGTGTTCTGTAGTTTTCCTTTAGAGGTCTTCCACTTACTTGGATAAATTTATTCAGAGATATTTTATTATTTTTTGTATCTATTGCAGATAGAATGGCCTTCTTAATTTTTTTAGTGAATTCATTAGCAATGTATAGAAATGCTACTTATTTTTATATGTTGATTTTGTATTCTGCAACTTTGCTAAATTTGTCAGAGCTAAGAGATTTTGGTAGAGACTTATTTATTTATCTTTAAAATATAAGATCATGACATCTGAAAAGAGGGAAAATCTGACTTCTTTTACAATTTGGATTTTTAAAATTTATTTCCATTTCTTAATTGTTCTGGCTAGTGCTTTCAGTAGTATATTGAGTGGAAGTGGCGAAAATGAGCAACATTGTCTTGTTCTAATTCTTTAGTGTTTGGCTGAGGATTTTTGTGCCTATGTTTATCAGGGATATTGACCAGTAGTTTTCTTTTTTTTGCTGTTATATTCTTCCGTTTCTGGTATCAGGGTAATGCTGGCCACATAAAATAAATTAGGAAGAATTTCCTCCTTTTCAATTTTATGGAATAGTTTGAGGATAATTGGTGTTAGTTCCTTTTTGTAAGTTTGTAAGACTTTGACACTGAAGCCATCCAGTCCTGGATGGCTTTTTTTGGGGAAAATTTTTATTACTGCTTCAATCTCATTCCTTGTTATTGGTCTGCTAATATTTTCTATGGCTTTCTCATTCAATCTTGGTGGGCTTGTGTGGTAAGTAACTTGTCAATCTTTAGATTTTCCAGATTTTTTGTGTTTAATTGTTCATAATAGTGTCAGATTATCTATTGTGTTCTTCTGGTATCAGTTATAGTCTCTCTTTTTTGTTTCTGATTTTGTTTCTTGAGTCTATTCTTTTTTCTTGGTTAGTCTAACTACCAGTTTATTAACTTTATCTTTTCAAAAGAAACCAATTTTTAATTTCATTTTTCCTTTGGGTTTTTTAGTCTCTATTTCATTTTATTCTACTCTGATTTTTTATTTTTTGTTTCCTTCTACTAATTTTGGTCTTGGTTTCATCTTGCTGTCCTAGTTTTTTAAGGTATATTCTTAGGTTGTTTATTTGAAATTGTTTAAATTTTTTTTTTTTTTTTTGAGTTGGAGTCTCACTCAGTCGCCCAGACTGAAGTACAGTGGCCGCACCCGACCACTGCAGCCTTGACCTGCTGGGCTCCAGCGATCCTTCAGTGTCAGCCTTTCAAGTAGCCGAAACTACAGGCGTATGCTACCATGCCCGGCTAATTTTTGATTTATTGTAGAGATAAGGTCTCGCCAAGTTGCCCAGGGGGGTCTCGAACCCGCGGGCTCAGGCAATCCACTCCCCTCAGCCTCCCAAAGGCGCAGGATTACAGGCTGATCCACTGAGCCCGGCTTAACTTTTTTGATGTAGTTTTTCACTGTTATAAACTTCCCTCTTAGCAATGATTTTGCTGTATCTCACAGGTTTTGATATGTTGTGCTTTCACTTTTTTTTTTTTTTAATTTGGAGTCTCACTCTGTCACCCAGACTGGAATGCTGTGGTGACTCCTGGCCACTGCAACCTCGACCTGCTGGGCTCTGGAGATCCCTCTACTTCAGCCTTCTGGTAGCTGGAACTACAGGCATGCGCTACCATGCCTGGCTAATTTTTTTTTTTTTTTTTGATTTATTGTAGAGATGAGGTCTCCCCAAGTTGCCCAGGTGGGTCTCGAACCTGCGGGCTCAGGCAATCCACTCACCTCAGCCTTCCAAAGCGCTGGGATTTCAGGCTGAGCCACCGAACCCAGCCTGTGCTTTCACTTTCATTTGTTTCAAAATTTTATTCTTAAATTCTTTATTGACTTAATGACTGTTCAAAAGCTTGATGTTTAATTTCCATGTATTTGTATAGTTTCCAGAGTTTCTCTTCTTGTTGATTCCTAATTTTATACTATTGTGGTCTGAGAATATACTTGATGTGGTTTTGATTTAAAAAAATTGTTGAGTCTTACTTTGTGCCATAATATTTGGTGTATTCTAGATAATGTTTCCTATGTTGATGAGAACAGTGTGTATTCTGCAGCTGTTAAATGAAATGTTTTGTAGATGTCTGTTAAGTTCATTTGGTCTACAGTGCAGATTAAATCTAATGTTTCTTTGCTGTTTTTCTATCTAGGTAATATATCTAATGATGACAGTGGAGTGTTGAAGTTCCCAATTATCACTGCATTTGAGTCTATCTCTCTTTTTAGTTCTAATCATATTTGCTTTATGTATCTAGGTTGTCTAGTGTTGTGTGCATATATATTTATAATTGTTGTATTCTCTTTTTTTTTTTTTGAGTTGGAGTCTCACTCTGTCGCCCAGACTGGAGTGCAGTGGCCGCTTCCAGCCACCACAGCCTCGACCTGCTGGACTCTGGTGATCCTTCCGCCTCAGCCTTCCAAGTAGCCGGAATTACAGGCATGCGCTACCACTCCCAGCTGATTTTTTGATTTATTGTAGAGATGAGGTCGCTGCCCAGGCGGGTCTTGAACCCGCGGGCTCAGGCAATCCACTCACCTCAGCCTCCCAAAGGCATGGGATTACAGGCTGAGCCACCGAGCCCGGCTGTATCCTCTTTCTGAACTGACACCTTTTTAAAAAATGACTTTAAAAAACTGTTTTTGGTGTAATGTCTGTTTTATCTGATATAAGCATGGGTTCCGCTGCTCATTTGTGGTTTCCATTTTCAGAAAATATCTTATTTTATTTACTTTTGATCTGAATGTGTCTTTACAAATTAGCTAAGTTTCTTTTAGGCAGTATATTGTTGGCTCACTTAAAAAAAATTCAGTCTATATCTTTTCATGGAAAATTTAATCCATTTACATTAAAAGGTTATTATGATATATGAGAAATTATTCTGTCATTTTGTTATTTTTTGCTGATTGCTTTGTGTATACTTTGTTCCTTTCTTATTGTTTTTCATTTTGGGTTGGTGATTTTCTTTAGTGGTTATATTTGAGTACCTTCTCTTATTCATTAGTGTTTTTGCTCCACCTATAAATTTTATTTGGTGTTTTCATGATAATAGATATTGTCCTTTTGAGTCTATATGTAGGATTCCATTAAGCATTTGTAGGACAGATCTAGTGATAATAAATTCCTTCAGGCTTTGTTTGTATGAAAAACATGTTTATTTCTTCTTCATTTATAAAGTATAATTTTCTGGGTATAAAGCTCTTGGCTGCTAGGTTTTGTTATTTCCCCCCCCCCACCCCTTGAATATATTATCCAATTCCCTTCAGGTCTGTAAAATTTTTATTGAAAATTAGCTGTTAGTTTGATGGTGGTTCCCTTATATGTGTGACAAGACACCTTTTTCTTGCATTTTTTAGAAGTCTTTTTTTGTCTTTGACTTTTGATTGTTCGACACTAATGTGTTTTAGAGTAGTCCTTTTTTGGGTTGTATCTATCTGGGAATTTCTCACTTCCTGTATCTGGATGTCTAAATTTATTTTATTCTAAACCTGGGATATTTTCAACTACTATTTTGCCAAATGGGTTTTCTATGTCTTTGCCTTTCTTGTCACCTCTGAAACATTAAAATTCAAATATTTGTTTGCTTTGTAGTGTTCTATATGTCACATAGAGTTTCTTCATTGTTTTTCATTTTTTTTCCTGATTGTGTTATTTCAAAAAAAATCCAAAACCAAAAATAATTGTCTTCAAGACTCATATTTTTTTCTTTCTGTTTGATCTAGTCTATTTTAAATCTCTTGAATTTCATTCAATAAATTTTTCAGTTCCAGGATTTTTGGTTTTTAAAAAATATAATATCTACATGTTTGGTGGATTTTTCACTCATATCCTAAGTTTTTTCATGTCTTTGCATTGTTTAGGTGTAATATGTTTGTATCTCACTGAGTTTCTTTATTATCACTATTTTGAATTAATTTCCTGGTATTTTACAATTTTTTATTGGAATCTGTTGCTGAAGAATTTTTGTATTCTTTTGGAAGTGTGATTTTTTTGGTGCTTTTAAAATATTTCTTGTGTCCTCATGCTAATTTTTGCACATTTGGTGCAATTCTTAAGTTGCTTCTTCCTTTTTTTTTGGATTGGTCTTCATGGGGGAATACTTTTCTTTGAAGATGTATCTATAGTATTGATTGAGTATGGCACAATAGTTTTGTTTCTGGGTGCATGCAGTAGTATAATCTCCATATGGTTTCTTCGGCTGTAAACAGCATCAGTAATGTCTGAGATTTTCTAAGTGTCTTATGCTGCAGTTTTTTACTAGAGGCCGTGGGGAAGCTGTGCTAGGGACAGAATGCCAGGCAGGCCTGTCCTTTGGTCTCAGTGATAACAGTGGCTGGCCAATCATGCCCGTCTTTGGACTCTGGGTGTTATACATAGACACTAGTGTCAGCAGGCATAGGCATGCTGATTTCTAGGCTTTCAGGCTGCTTGTTAGAGTTCAAGCAGTAGCAGCGGGGGCAAGGTCCTTTAGTCCTTGGGCAGCTTCCATGGTATGGGCAGTGGCAGTCTTGGTGGTATGACAGTTCTTGAGCTCACAGATGGCATAGGCTTGGTGGGCTAGTCTCAAAGATTCTAGGTGGTACATGTTGGTTGGTGTCAGTGGTAATTTTGGCTGCAGACTAGGTAGATGTCAGTTGTGATGAATGAACAGGATGGGTGATCCCCAGGCCTCTGGAAATGTGTTTTGTCATGGTGGCAAGTGTTCTGGACCTATTCGGTCTCTTGGTAGAGTGTATGCTTTCACAGGATGATCAAAGTAATCCTTAGACTCTTGGGTGGTGTGCTGTGGCCTTGGGGGAAGGGATTGGTGCCAGGCTAGGCAGGCCTATCCTCAGGCTCTCCACTACTGTGCATTGGTGCAGGAAGTGGTGGCAAAGGTGAGGTGATCCCCAGAGCCCTTGAATCTTGTTTGAATAGTGGTAGCAAAGGTAGTGGGGCAACGAAAGCCTGTCCTCAGGCACATGCAAGTGTGCTAGAGTCCTGCTGCTGGAGAAGGCAGGGTTGTCAACAGCTCCAGGAGGGTGTCTATCAGACTCTGAAGAACACATACTTTAGTCCCCAGTTGTAGTGGTAGCAGCAGTAATGGTGATGGCCAAAGCCTGTCTTCTGGGCATGTGGAAGTTCACAGTTGCCTTGCTGTTGGCAGGGTATGGGGGAGAAGATTTCATGTCAGTAGCAGCTGCCCCATGCAGGTAGCTCTCAGACTTCGTGAACACACTCTTTGGATCTTTTTGTCCTGGAGGCAGCCTCTCTGGTGCACATCATCATTCATTTCCCAGAGAGTAGGACCCTTTATGGGCTAGAATGATGGGATCCTGTCACATTTCTGGGTCTAATGAACATTGCACCATTGCAGTTATCCAAGTAGATGCAGGGTGCTGTCAGGGGGAATTCAGGGATGTGAAGATGCAGGGGTTTTGGGGTTCTAGGATAGAATGCAGTCTGATGAGGTTTGGGCTCTCAAAATAATGATGTGCTGCAGTTGCTTGGATCTTGGTAGGCGGTGTGGGACCCAGCATGAACTCCCTCTCTAGAGCAATACTGTCATGTAATATCCAGGCAGCGCCCTATATGAGTCTCAGAATTCACAAAAATTGAAAGCCTAGGGTTGTAGACGTCTCTGTTGGGAATGTGGACCACTGGGTATTTCTCACCCTTTCCCTGTACTGGGGAGCCTCTCCAGTCTCCTAGTTGATTCCTGCCAACAAGTTGCTTTACTCCCTTTTCCTTCTGTACCTCAAGTGTTTTCTTTCACTTCTCTGCTGAAATCCAGTGTTCCCTCGTCAATGTTCTATTTGAAGTGTGATTACCTACTTGTGATTTTAGTTCTTCTTTGTGGAGGAGGTGAATGCCAAATGCCTCTAGTTACCTATTTTGAAGTCCCACCCTCTTGCTTCTTAGATGGTGACTTAGATTCTTTCTTTGAGATCTTTCCTTTTTTTTCTAATAGAAATACTTATTGCCTTAAATTTCCCTTTAAGCACAGAATTAGCTGCACACCCTGTATTTCAATACATTTTAAAAATTCAGTAGAAATGTTTATTTTTCTTAAGTGTTCCTCTTTGGTCCATGGATTATTTGAAAGTTTGTTTAATTTTCAAGTTTTGGGTGGATTTTCTTCTTATCTTTCCATTATTGATTTTAGGTCTGAATTCATTATGATCAGAGGACAAACTTCTTCTGCTTTTGATTATTTTACATTTTTAATGTGTTTCTTATAACCCAAGATATGATCTATTTTGGTGAACATCCCACGAATACCCAAAAATAATGTTAATTAACTGTTGTGGGGTGTTCTGTAAATGTCAGTTACATCATGCTGATTGATGATGTTGTTCAGTTCTTCTCTATTATAACGAATTTTTTGTTTAGTGGTTATTTTAATTACTGAGACCGTAGTGTTTAAGACTTCAACTATGATTGTGGATTTGTATATTTCTGATTTTTTGCATTTCTAATTGTGTTTTTCTGGACTCTCTTTTTAGACATTCTGGCCAAGGAGACATCAATCTTATTTATCCTTTCAAAGAATCACCTTTTGATCTCATTGGTCCTTTCTATATTTTTGTCTCCTGTGTCCTGCTGTTGCGATTTTATCTTGGTGATCTGGATTCTACTGCTGAAGTTAGGATTTAGGTGATCTTGCCTTTCCAGCTTTTACATGTACCATTCAGCAATTTACTTGTGATCTTTCTGCTTTCTAGATGTGTGTGTGTGTGCAATGCTATGAATTTTCCTCTTAACACTGATTTCGTGGTAAGGATTATCATGGTAAGAGATTCTGGTAAGATTTGTCTTTGTTTTCATTTATTTCTAGAAATCTTTTTGTATCTATCTTGATTTCCATGTTGACCCAGAAGTCATTCAGCAGCATGTTGTTCAGTGTCCATGGGTCTTTTTGTGTTTTGGGTGTATCTTGTTGGTGTTGATATTTATTTTTATTCTACTGTGATCTGAGATGATATATGATATTATTTAAATCTTTTAAAATTTGCTTATGCTTTATTTATATTTGTGAATGTGATCAATCTTGGAGGATGTTTAAATGCTGTTGAGTAGAAAGTATGCTCTGTAGATTTTGGGTGAGTGTTCTGTAAATGTCTACTGAGTCCATTTGGTCAAGTGAGTTGAGGTTCTGAATTAAAAAAATTTTTTTTTACCTTGATAATCTATTTAAAGTTGTTAGTGGGGTATTTGGGTCTTCAGCTATGCTTGTGTGAGAATCCTTCTTAATTTACTTAGCAGTAGTTTTATAAAACCTGGTGATCCTATGTTTGGTGCATATATGTTTAGGATAGATAGTTCTTGCTGGTGTATTGGACCTTTTATCATTACGTAGTGTCCTTTTGATGGTTTGAAGGCTGCTTTGTCTGACATCAAGATAGCTACTCCTGCTTTTTCATGTTTTCTATTCATGTGAAAATTCATTTTCCAGCCTCTAACTTTGAGTCTGTGAGTGTCCTTTTCAGTGAGATGAGTTTCCTAGAGGCTGGAGATTGTTGGATCATACTTTTTTTTTTTAAGATGTAGGGTACCATTCAAGGTTAGGTATGCAAATGTTCATTATGAAGGTACCCTTGTTGATGAGGTGTGCCCCTCCCTTCCCTGGCAGTTTCCCTCACTGCCAATCCCACCTCCCCTCCCTGGCAGTTTCCTACTACTGACAATTCCTTTCTTACAGTATTATGATAATTGTTCAAGGTCTGCTTATGGGTGAGAACATATAGTACTCTGTTCTTTGTTTCTGTGATAGATCACTGAGTATGATAGACTCTAAATCCATCCAAGTTGCTGCAAAGTTTATATGTTTGTCCTTCTTTATGGCTGCATAATATTCAATTGTGTATATGCAACACCTTTTTTTAAATCCAGTCCAGCTTCGATGGGCAGTATGGTTGGTTCCATATTTTTGCTATTGTGAATAGAGCTGCAACAAACATGTGTGTGCAAGTATCTTTATGGTAGAATGATTTGAGTTCCTATGGATATATTCCCAATAGGGGGATTCCTGGCTCATGTGGAAGGTCAATTTCTAGTTCTTTCAGAAATCACCACACTGTCTTCCAAAGAGGTTGCACTAGTTTGTATTCCCACCAGCAGTGTAGAAGTGT